>NW_012110186.1:429979-451760 GCF_000951045.1 Mandrillus leucophaeus | reverse complement strand
ACTCTGTCTCAAAAAATAAAAGAAGAGTATGCCTCTGTACTGTACTTATTAACACGCAGCATGCATCACACTTGAACTTGTCAAGAACAATCTTGAATATAAGGATACTCTTTTGATGTTCTGAAATTTATGTTGGTGTTAAGCTTGTTCTTTGGAAAGCTATGTGCTTCAAAACATTAAATTGGTTTCCAACTAGTTGTATTTTTGTAGATATACTATTCTCTTATCTGGAGGAAATCTTTAAAATGTTGCTATAAAACTTGGAGCTGTTTTTGCTATCAACTCCATATCATACAGACTGTATCATCGCTATTTAAGAGTCAGGAGAAAAAATTTCTCTGCCTGGGGGACACAGTTATATTTACCCAATCAATACTGATTACATTTCTTTTTTTGTGTGTTGGCTACCAAAATGATTAGAGTCATATCTGTGTCCTACTTCCAGGAAATGAATGAGGTTTCATGAGTTTCCTGTTCTCCAACTCTTTCACTTCAATTTGCTTTAATTCCTTTACCTGGTTCTAGGAGTATTCATCTGATTTATTGCAACTTTGAAAGTTTCTAGTTATTCTGTTCTGAACACTGTAGAGTTGTGAAAATTAATTCACAAAGTTTTCCTTTTGCCATGCCAACTTTTGGAGACTATTGATTAAACAAGAAATCAATGAAAATCTTTAGAAAGACCAGATTTTAAATATAGTTCAATGTGTTTTCCAATCATTCATTAGCCCTTCTCATAAACTCATAAAATAAAAAAAAATAAGCCATAATTCTGGCAAAGGAATACACTTTTTGCACAAACAATCCAAGCTAAAAATGTGAAACATTCAAAAAAGTAAATTTTGTGATCCCATTAAGTATTTCAGGTAGTACTTCACATACTGTGGCAAATGAGTGTTCATTGCTTATTCATTTTTTTGGCATAGACATCCTTTCTTTATAACTGTTTGGTAGACTTCTCCAACCAAATATCCCAGCCTCTCACATTAAGCGTGTCCAGAAGTGTACCTTATTGTCTTTTGCATCTCTTTCCCAATTGTTCTCCTGTATTATTACCACCAAAATATGGAACCTCAAAGAAATCTTTAATGTTTACCTTTCATTACTGCATATACCAACCAGTTTGACACATTGATTCTAAGTGTCCAAAGCCATCTGTATTTTTTTATTTTTTATTTTTCAATATAGCCACTAGGGCTAAGTTTGTCTAAGTCATGCCTCACAGGCGGCATGTGGCCTGGGAGAGCTTTGAGTGTAGCCGAACACAGATTCATAAACTTTCTCAAAACATTATGAGTTTTTTGTGATGTTTTTAATTTTAGCTCATCAGTTATTGCTAGTGTTCATGTATTTTATATGTGGCCCAAGACAATTCTTCTTCTAAGGTGACCCAGGGAAACCAAAAGATTGGACACCCTTGTTAGGCAATCACTACATTTGTTTGGATGTTCTGAAAAAATAACGTTTTTTGCTTTGGACACAAGGAAAGGAAGCCTTCTCAAATTTGCTCAAGTAGAAAATGTGGTGGGAAGGAAAATTAGGCCTCACTTGGGGCAGTATCTGAGGCAATGGGTGAGGATAAGTCATTATTTCTTTCAGGTTTTCTATTTCTTGTTCTCTCTTAACTGGTATCTGCTCTCTATTACCATAATATTATTCATAAGACTCCAAAATGCTTTGCTGTAAAATTGAGTGAGTATGACTTTTTAGCTAATCATTATACAAAAATCTCTCTAGGTATCTTAGTTAAAATTCCCAAAAAGAAAAATGTAGTTGAACTAGGTCACACAGCATAAGTTTCTGTCCGGCCTAAATCTACCCCCTAAAAGTCACAGATTCAAAATCCGTCCATCTTTTCTGAAGCAATGGTGCCATGGTTGAGCAGACCCAACTCAGCAGATTTTATAGTGGAGATAAGATTACTTGAAAAAAGCTGGAGAGAGTAGAAAGTGATAGACAACTCTATCATAAGTGTAATGTATTTCTATATCTAAATGTTCATTATTAATCAACTTCATATTTTTCTCATGGTAGGCCAACCTACAACCTACTAAATATAGTTTGGAGCAAAGATATTCCCTTTTTCTTGACTTGTTTGATTTATTTACTTTTCCTAATAAACACTGTATTAGTCAGCTGTGATGTGGTAGTAAACAGTTCAAAAATTACAGTGGATTTTAACCAATATCTGACTTTTCATTGACATGTATTACTTGCTCACTTCACATGTAATGGTCGTTTCGTGTGTTATGTGTCAGACACATGATGAAGGACTGGCCACCATTTGTGACATAATATTCTTATGGAAGAGAAAAAAGGACAGAAGAGCTGGGAGAACTGGGTGCTATCTCTTAAAGATTCTGCTCAGATGTGGTGCATATTACCTCTGCTCAGGTTATATTGGCCAAACTATATCATGTGGTCAGAACTAACAATGCTGTGTTTGGATTATACTTCTCATACTAACAAGGTATAGGAAATTACCTAATTGTGAATGAAAGTGTATGATCCTTTTCCAGGATAGGATAGGAACAAGAAATTGGGGACCATACTACGAACCTACCACAAATTACTATAATGACTCACCATGAACACTAATAAACTTCAACTCTTTATTCCAGTGATTTTCAAAATATGATGCAGATCCATGAGGCTCCTTGGAGGTGCTATATCAAAGCCAAGATAAATTTAGAGGAGCAAGGTTCTGTGCCCTTCCTTACACAATACTCTGCTTTTATCTATTTTATATGTTAGATACCTGTGTTTGGTTTATTTGTGGGGGAAATAATAGGTTTCCTTACTTTCAGAATAATGTTTAAAAGTATTTTCTTTTCTTGACAATCAAGATCTTCTCTCATATAATGCCAGTCTGGTTAGTAAAATTCAGTGTCCCTATTATTTTTCATTCACTTTGCTCTTCCACCAAAACTCACTGTTCTTAATTTGTTTGCTATGTCACCTATTTTTTTCTCTTTGAATTTCTTTACTTCATTCTTATCACACAGACATTACGCCCTTTTGACTTTTATTGCATCATCAGTGCTTTGCAAATTTTACCTGCATTCATTTGCTAGATGGTAACATGGGGCCATAGACTGGGTGGCTCAAACCACAGAAACTGACGTTCTTACAAATGGGAGCTAGATGTTCAAGATCAAGGGTGTCCTCAGGGTTGCTTTCTTCTAATGCCTCGCTCCACCTTGTAGAGATGGCCATTGCCTCCAGTGTCCTCACATGGCCTTCCCTCTGTGTGTGTCTGTGTCCTAATCTCTTCATATTAGGACACCAATTACATTGGACTAAGGCCTACCCATATGATCTCATTTTACCTTAATTATCTATTTAAAGACACTGTCTCCAAATACAGTCCCATGCTAAGGTGCTGGGGATTAAAGCTTTAGCATCTGAATTGTGGAGGGTCACAATTCAGCCCACAACACTGTCTTTCAGTTTTAGGTGATAATACTCACTCAGTTCTTATTAAAATAAATTTTCAAAATATATTAGATTCATCATAAGTCTGTTGCAAACAATAGAAAAAAGGAATATTTTTATCATCTTTCAATAGCTAATCTAGTGGACTGAGTTAAACAGGTAACTACTGTCAATCATACACAACTAAATTTTGCATTATTGGACTCCTATCTTTCTTTTAGCTACATAATCATGTTGCTGATGAGGTCTTTCCTGGTCACAGCTCCAATACTTACCTACTTGCTCCCTTACACTTACCTCACTTATTCCAATGCGTTCTTTCATTTGTTGCACTTTACTTGTTTACTGCATTTCTCTGTCATCTGTTTTAATTTCCAACAAGTCGAGGAACTCGTCTGCCTTATACATCCACTACTGAATCAGTTGTGCTAATCTGATGCTGGGCACATTGTAGTGATTCAATGACTATGTCTTGATAACATAAATGCAGGAGAAATAGTGTCAGATATCAAAAGGTGAGAGTAGGCACAGAAGCAAGAAATTGGGCTGTCAAACAATTCAACAAAGCCAGTAATTTAATATTTCACAATAAATCCTAATTATCAATGTAATGCAAAACAACATCTTGGGGAACTATAACATTTTCTTCTAAAGGGCACTGAACAATCACTAAGCTAGTAGATAATTGATTATAATTTAAATAAGATAATGAGGAATAAGTTACCATTATGTTCTACAAATATTTTCACATCCATGAAAGAAAATAAACATAATATACATATAATATACTTTGAATACACTGAATAATGCATTGAATGTACTTTCAATATATAACTGCGATTAAATATTAGAGGACTTTTTTCTTTCTTTAAAATTTAACATGTTCACCCTCCAGAAAATGTTTCTTGACTATAATTACAATGTATACACATATTATCCTTAGGTTCTACTAAATCTATCTTTCTTTATATATATTTTACACACACACAGATGTCATTATAATTATCATTAAAGTGACAAGTTATCCATGTTGAAACTCTAACAAATAGGGGTGTCACAGTGGCGTTTTGGGAAGAAAAACCTTGCCTTCGATCCCATATCCTTTTCATGAATCTAGCTCATTGATGCAAAATATTAAACTATTGAACAAGAAAATAGATTCTATGCAAGAGATAGTTCCTTTAGAGGTACGAAATTTATAGGACCAAAGACTAGATTGTCTGAGGATAAAATTCAAAATAACCATGGAGGAAATAACATGGGGATTTAATTCTTTCCCAAGGAAAATTGTGAAGAAGAGAAAATAATCTAATACTAACCTACAAGCTAATGAGAGTTAACTATGAAATAAAAATTTCAAAAAACCTGGTATACATGTGTTGCTCTTACTGTTTTCTTTTATCAAAATAACTAGTGAAATAGTAGAGAATTTGTACATATCTTTATATTCTGCTTTAAATACTTTTGTTGATTGAATGTAATTTTGCATGACAAGATATATAAATGACTTTTTTGATAAAATTTCCAATAAAAGCAAAAAGGAACACAGCAACAAGTGAAAACCAAGGGCGTTTGTCATTTCAAGCGTATAACTCTACCTTATTACTTTCTAAATATCTTATGCCTTATTTTTGCTCTTGCTTCTGTTTACACATTCAGGTGGCAAAAGTTAACGTTATATTGTCAAAAAGCAAATGAAATTAATTGACTAAATTTAAAATTAAAGTTATAATAAAGTGACTATAATTATGCTTTTCCCTATGCCCTTATTTGGCACTGTTCAAAATGATTTAGAAACATTTTCAATTTTATGTACAGTATATGCCAGTAGGTGGTGGTAGTATTTTCTACAAGCACTACAATGCTATTTTCATCAGTAAATAACCAAATAACCCAAAAAATAGAGATCATTTGCAGACCTTCAATAATTCTTAGAGCAATATAGAGACTTCAGAAGTAATCTTCCCCAAGTTGTATTTCTAGACTCAGTTTAAAAGGAAGACTAGGCACTAAGCATTTTAATCTCTGTATCAGATTTTTGTGAGTATGGTGGGGGGAACCTCTAATAAATTTGGGGGGCGGTGTATTTAATTCCACAGCATTGACCGTTATATTTTTATTTTCCAACAGGTGCTAGCCATTAAATTGGAACACTAGAATTGAAGATAAAAGGTGAGATATATATACCCAGCCAGTGGGTTATTTTAACCAGATTTTCTCCTTCATCGTGGCTCATTTGCATTGTGAATACTCTGAAAAAGACAGCTTTTGTGGTCTCTTTGCTGTGTTTGTTGCTCCTACAATGTAATACTATTCAAAGGGTCTGATTGTGTATTCAGATATTACATACATATTGCCCTGGGTCTGGGATTTCCTGTTACTGTGAATGATAAAGACTTTTTTCCTATTTAATGTACAATTCCCCCATTGTGTCCGCATATGTGAAAGGGCACCTCTGTGGAATATCCATAACTAGAGGAAGAGACTGAGAGATGAGGGAATGCAGCAGTTTGGCAGATAATAGAAAGGAGGTATATTTAGTAAGTGAGATAAGCGAGGTGAACATTAAAGACTGTCCCAGACCCAGACAAGAGCCTACTTCAACTTCAGATGGGATGGTTTGGAAAGTGATCTGGAATTTAGGACGTTCTGAACTGCATTTTTAAAGTGTTTTCCTGACCTTAATTTAATCCAAATTTTGGGAGTCCAAAATACCCCTTCCAGCTCAGTCCAATATTATTTTTAGAAATCAGGAGGTGGAAGAATGTACAGAGACATGCTTCAAGTTTGAAAAGCCAAGATCTCTTTAAATTTGGATCTAAAGGCAGGAGTAGAAGAGTGAATACATTATGCCCAAAGTCTGGTCCTTGGGCTGGCAGTTTCAGCATCACCTGGGAGGTGGTCAGAAATGCAGAATCTCAGACCTCACACCTACTGAATCAGAACCTGCAGTTTCACGAGACCTCCTGGAGACCTGTACTCTTGTAAAAGTCTGAGAAGTGCCGATTTAGATGATTCTGAGATAAAGGAACCTACTTATTTTCTTAGAGCTGGGAAAGCCACCACTGAGTGGTGTTTTATATACATCACACATAACCTCAACAGAATGAACGTCAGTCACTCAAGGTCCTAATTTTCCTATCTTCACTCCTTTTGGAGATTCTGTTTATACTGTCATAAAGAATTACAAAACACTGGACAGATGGCCAAGCAGAAGAAAAAAAATAGTCAGGAGGGTGCTGCAATTTTAGGGATGACCGAATCTTAAAGATCATTTAGCTGCTCGGTTCCCCTATCTAGGCAGCCCATGGCGATGTCCTTACATATTATGCTTCCATCAGGACTTGGTGAACAAAGTATTCTGAAAAGCTTTGCACATAAAAACTGGTGTTGCAGCTCTTTTGAAGCTGAAAGCAAAAAATCCCAGATAAAATTAAGCACCGAAATTTTGGAAATGTAGTTATCGGCAGCAGAATGGAAGCAAATTAAGCTTGTGAGCTCCAGTGAATTTTCAGCTGTTCTGCAAGGTTTCCTGTTAAAATGAGTCTGGCAGTGTTTGAAATATATTAGAAGCATTTTAAAATAATTTTAGTCAATTATTACTATTAGAAATGTCTATCTTTTTAAAAAAATGAAAATAACTCATTATGTTCTTGTATCCGTTCCCACTTTTAAGCCTCTTGAGCAAAAGAAACTCAATAATGATTGCACTCTAATTTTGATATTCTACATAAGAATGACCTCTACATTTACACCAAATAGTTGTTACCACAATTTTCAAAGGTATAAAATTTATATTATTCATTAACTTATACTTACTCATTAGCAATAAAGTTTAATCTGAAGTATTGTGCCTAGGGTATCAAATAAATTGAAAGAACAAATAGGAACAAAATGTATTATACAATATATTCTAGGACCCAGTGTGAGATAGTTCAGGTAGAGAAGAATTGCAAATAGTTACCTGGTGTCTTCATTTTGACCAGAATGTTTGCAGTGCCATCCAATTCTGAGTTTCCATTCATCCACCCTGAATGGTTAGAAAGCTAACTTCTAAAATACATATGAGACATCGGGAATGCTTTCATTGGTTATTTTACTATGTGAAAAGTTTACTGAAGTGGAAAATTCTTGGGATTCAAAAGTTGTTAGGCCCATCAATGATAGACGGAAAGAAAATGTGGCCCATATACACCATGGAGTACTATGCAGCCATAAAAAGGTATGAGTTCATGTCCTTTGTAGGGACATGGATGAAGCTAGAAACCATCATCCTCAGCAAACTAACACAGGAACAGAAAACCTAACACTGCATGTTCTCACTCAAAAGTGGGAGTTGAACAGTGAGAACACATGGACACAGGGAGGGGAACATCACACACCAGGGACGGTTGGGGGTTAGGAGGAAAGGGGAGGGAGAGTATTAAAACAAATACCTAATGCATGTGGGGCTTAAAACCTAGATGATGGGTTGATAGGTGCAGCAAACCACCATGACACATGTATACCTATGTAACAAACCTGTACATTCAGCATATGTATCCCAGAAATTAAAGAAAAGTTAAAAAAAAATAGTCATTAGGATAGGTTGCTGACACCATAGGATCCTCTTTCTTATGAGTGTTTTTAGTTACTACCAGCCCGGGTAGTACCACAATGATCCTATGGACTCCGTCCTGTTTCTTGAACCTTTGTGGACAGCCTGTCTATAAAGAAACCTTTTCAGAAATATCAAATTCTGCGTGTGCCATGTGTTTCATCTGGGGACGCTGGCAGATTCAGGGGACGTAAACAACATTTATAACCAAAGAAAAGGCTTAAACCACAGGAATTGAGATGTTTGTTAAGTGGCTTGTTAGTAGCAGGCCTGAATAGAAATCCTATGGTTTGCAACTCCCAGCAACTGCTTTTTCTCCAACTTGAAGTGAGAGATTAGATGCGGAGAGAATTATTCCCAGAGCATGTTCTCCCCTCAATACATTCAAAGAGGATCAGAATGTATATCAGGGGGCTATTACTCGCCCCGTGGTCATTTCCTCTGAAATGCATTCAATGGTCCGAGCCCAGATCAGGCACTCTACGTTGGTGGCCAGAAATTAGAAACCACCATTTCCTTTAATATTGTCACCCTGAATATGACTCAAATTTAGTTCATGAAACACACTCAGTGTCAGTGACTTTTTTATATTTCTGCACCTTTTTGTACTTCTTAAAGTGATGCTAGAGCCAGAAGCGAAAAGAATTAAGATCAGGCTACTTTTCACAAATGCACACATGCTATCATCGATGAAATATTATTCAGACCACTAGTGTTTTGTTGTTTGTTTGTTTGTTTGTTTGTTTTTGTAGATGGAGTCTCACTGTGTCAGCCAGGCTGTAGTGCAAGTGGTATGATCTTAGCTCACTGCATCCTCTGCCTCATGGGTTCAATCCATTCTCCTGCCTCAGCCTCCCCAGTGGCGGGGATTACAGGTGCATGCCACCAGGCCCAGCTGATTTTTGTATTTTTAGTAGAGACAGGGGTTTCACCATGTTGGCCAGGGTGGTCTTGAACTCATGACTTTATGTGATCCACCCGCCTTGACCTCCCAAAGTATTGGGATTACAGGCGTGAGCACACCTGGCCTCAGACCACTTGTTTTTATTTTAATATAATTTATACATACCATGTAATGATATCTTCAACAAAGTAATTGTGAGAGAAAAACTAATCAATGATTTACATGTGGTCTGTGCTCATTTAAACATATGTGTGTGTATATATATATACACACATGCATATATTTATACACAACATACCTGCATATATACAAACACACACATATATATTTATTCTTTCATCTCACACATTTATTGAGATGTTCTACAGCTGTACACTGGCTTCTCCAGTGTTGAGGTGGGCAGAAAACCCACACTTACCAAAGCCAGGAAAGTCAGATGTGACAATTTGCTGTTGGGAACTAGGGCAGGAAGAAGAGCATATTAGGTCCTAAGTAAACATTTGATGATTGGTTGAGCAAAATTACAAGGAGTGAGTTTGAGTTTTTTCAGAAGCACTGCTTATCTTCCAACATTTTAACTTTATTATTTTTAATATGAAATCCATCAGCTAACATATTCTCAGGATTACCTATCTACAGGATAAATAGACTCTATGATATAAAGGCACTAGATAATGCCACAGGGAAGAAACAGAGTTGACAGGAGAGGAGGGTCAATATCCACTAAGTCAACATGACTTCTCCCACAGGATTGCCTGAGTGCAGGACTATGAGCATGCAAAACTATTTAGAAGTTCTCTATGAAAAACCTTATTAAATCATTATAGGACTCACTTTAAACTTTTAACTTTCAGTGATGGTATCATTTTTCTGTTCTTTCATCTTACTTATATTGAGGATGTGCCACCAGCCTCACAGGGACATTCCTAGGGGTATCTTCCCTTTGCAGAGTGAGTGAAGACTGGCCCTGAACCCATGGATCAGGAATTGGAATCTACAAAGGAAGGGGAGGAGGCTGGGGGTGGAATCACGAGATTGTGAATAAGGTAGGCAGGCCTTAAAAGTCACTGTGCAGGAAACAATAAAGTCATAGAACTGGGTGTTTGTGCAGCACGTTGTGTGGGAGTAGGAGAAAAAGAGTCTCTTTTTCTCTTGGTCAGGAATCAGATTGAACACGTTTGCAAAGATCAGTTAAATCATCTGAAGTGAAGCAGTTGTTGCTGCTTTTGGGTATGAGTTGCCTTTGTACATGTGGTTTAGCCTATACTCTGTTCCTTGGGTTGAAAAATAATAAACTGAGGTTGAACAAAATAATTGTCTTTCCTCCATGTCTGCCAGTGTTAGCTTTCTTACTCTGTTCTCATCCTTTGTCCCTTTGGATTGGACTAACTACATTTTATTTCTCCATCTTTTTCCTTCTCAGAGAGAAAGGTAGTGATTGTAAAGAAAGAGTGTTTCATGGAAGGCCATTACAGACTAAGAAAATAATTATTAGATTTTAGATATATTAATAGAAAGAACCTTAACCAATTATCCTCCAGCTTTGGGGAAGTATCCATCAATCGTATTATTTGCAGATATTTTAAAATTTTTCATTAGAATTATCTATGAATCCAAGCCTGTGAGAATTAGTGATTGCACATACCTGGCCCTTTAACATTTCCCACTTTCTTGCTAAACAGAGCTATATTTGCTTTAGCCAGTAATTTTGATGGTATAAAGTTAAAAATAAACATTCACTTGTGTCAAGAAAATACATTTTGTTAATTACAACCATTGAAGAGCATTTTATGTGTTTTTATTTAATTTTCATTTTACTTTGATATCATGTGACTGTAAGTTTCAGGATTCCTTGAAACCCATTAAAAATATGTTCTTGTCCTCTAATTATAAAAGTAGTGGATTCAAATTATAGGTATTTGAAAAATAAGAAAGAAAAAGAATACCACACAATCTCATTCTTGAAAAAATCACTTAATATTTTGATGTATTTCTTTCAAGTGTTATTTTCTTTATACCTATATAACGGCTTAAGCCCAAAGCAAATTTTGGTAAGTGTAAAATTTTATGAGGTTATTTTCTAATTAAACTGCGCTTTACATATTTTTTCCTTTTAGCAATTTTTTTTACATCATTTTGGTTGAGTTCATGCTATTCCATTATAAAGCACTGTACATGGGTCTGAATTCAACTCAATAAATGGGCATTTTGTTATTCCACTGGTTATTATTCTAAGTGTTGCAATAAACATATTTATGTATGAATCTTAGCCTGAGTCTGAAAATGTCTTTAAGATAAATTCTGGAAGTAGAATTAATGCAACAAAAGATACAAAATTTTGGTATAACAATTTTAAAATTATTAATATTTTCAATAATTTCTACCTTTTTATAAAGCTTATGAAGACTAATATACCTATCAGTCATTTAGAAGAGGTCCATTCTAGAAAAATATATTTTTGTTTAAAAATCAATTTGATTTAAATATTTAAATATATTTATACTATTTAAATGTATTGATTGGATTGCTAATGAGAATGTATTGGATAGCCATATTTCTGATTTTGTGAATTGTTTATTCATCTTTTTTCCAATTTTTTATTAGATAGTAGTCATTTTATTGGGCCCAACAAGAGTTTTATAAATTAAGAATGACACTATATGTCTAATTATATTGTTGTAAAATTGTCAGTTTTGTTTACCTTTGAACTTTAATATATTTCCTTGACATTTAGAAAGTCAATTTTATGTTATAAAATCCATTGGTTTTTTTCCTTTGTGAATTCTTTCATTGTTTATAAATTTAGAAAGACTATATAGTCACAGATTTCATATTTAACTGAAATGCTTTTATTTGACGTTTCGGTTTAACATTTTAAACAATTGGGAAATAATTTTAGGACTGGATAAAGACAGATATTTGATATCTAGAAGTATTTTACGTTCCAGTATATTCATTCTGGAAACCACTGAATAATGTTGTCAATTTTTATACACTGATTTTTTTTTGAACACAAATCTGATATCTTGATCTGTTTATTGATTTTACAGCAGTCCACACTTTAAAATATTTACATTGAGCAATACATTTTAATATTTTATAGCTCAAGATTCTGCCAGCTCTTTTTGTTTAAAGGTGTTATGAGTGGCTTATTACAACTCATAAGTATGGTGTGTGGTTTTTTTTTATGTTTTCAGAGGCTCTACTTAGTCTTTTGGTTTTAAACTAGGATTTTTAGAATTTTATTTATTTTTTAGAATGATCTATTTTACTGTGATCAAATGTGTAACTAATACAAATTTCAAAACTAAACTTTAGAAAAGGCACGTCGGTGAAGTTATATGCCCATTGTCACTCAACAAGCCAGTAAATTATAGATTTGGAATCAGAACTCACATTATAACAATTTTCCAGTCTGATGTTTAACTCATGAAACTCATAACCCTATTGTTTATGGGCTGAAAAAACGTCTCGTTGTGGGGCTTCTTGCTCATAAGGAGCTTTCCCTATGGACTGTGGGACAGCCTCCCTATTGACTTGCAAAAGTTTCTCAAAGCCTTGATCCCAGAAAGAGAAGAGGCTCGGGACAATACCCTTGCCATGTCATTCTGTCTTTGTTAGAGCATAAAATAATCTTGGAAATATCTATTGTGAATGCTAATATAGATATAGTCTCTTTGGGAATAGGCCTAGGTTGAAAGGGGCAGATTCCTGGAACATTATGGTGGCCTAATGATATGTCTGTGAAATAAAACAGTTCATTCCAAATCGGTTATTGTTCATGTTTAAGTGATTATAGCAGTGATTTAAGCCAAACTAAATATTCTCTTTCCACAGTTTACTTCAACTCATTCTAATCCTTCTTCACACAAACCTGCTCAGTTTCTATTCTTTTTCTTATGTGAGTATTTGATCATGTGGGCAAAATTTACTGATTGAAAAGAGCGTGGAAACTAAAAAAAAGAGAAAAGAACAAAAGAGTAAGTACTGTGTGGTTAGTGGGAGGTGGAGGGCTGGATTGATTGCAAGTGTTCTAAGAGAAAAATGACACATCCGACTGGGCATCAGGAATCATTTCTTGCCAATGAAATTTCTGAAGCTGTGGAATCATCTCTAAAAAGAAATGATTGAAGCCTCTTGTCTGAGCCACTTACAATTTCACCTAATAAAGCTTTTGAGAACTCTATACTGCTAGTAAGGGATGATGACTCAGTAAGTCCAGTCCATTGATTCTGTGATAGTCTTGGCGTGACCTACTCATGGAATAACTTCATAATCAAATCTAAGACACCCTGTGAGCACTATATAAATTCATGCCTCCAATTTTTGGATGACTATTCAGATATGATTCTGCTGTTTGTAAAATACTTATACAAGAGTGACTGTTCTTACATTTGTAAAAAATACTTTTTCCCCACAAAAGAATGTCTGCCTCTATCACGAGAAACATGATTTGAAAAATAAAATACAAAAATAAGCAGAATTTGTCAAGATATAGTATACAACATCGATGATGCTTTATCTAGCTGTTGGTGTTGTTATTTCAAGACTAAAGAAGAGTGTTAGAAGTTCAATTATTATTTTATCGAAATAAAAGGAAAGGAAGAAGAAAACACTCTCAGTTGACAATTTGCATATCATGCTTCAAGGCAATATAATTTAAAACAGCTGATCTAGGCCCAGCGCGGTGGCTCATGCCTGTAATTCCAGCACTTTGGGAGGCCGAGGTGGGTGGATCACGAGGTCAAGAGATCTAGACCATCCTGGCCAACATGGTGAAACCCCGTTTCTACTAAAAAATACCAAAAAAAAAAAAAAAAAATTGTCTGGGTGTGGTGGCACATGCCTGTAATCCCAGCTACTCAGGAGGCTAAGGCAGGAGAATCACTTGAATCCGGGAGGCAGAGGTTGCAGCGAGCTGAGATTATATCATTGCACTCCAACCTGGCTAAAGAGTGACACTCCATCTCAAAATAAATAAATAAACAATAAAACAGCTGATCTAAATGCTCCAATTAGACTGATCCAAAACACTCAAATTAGACTTTACAAGCAAATAATCAATTCTATCTTGGCTTTAGCATTGCCTCTGGCACCCTTGTAATATGAATAGCTGAACAAAATTATAAGAGCCTCCCTTCTGGTGCCTGGGAAACTTATTAACAACTTGACATTCAAGGCGATGACTTCCCAATGTGAAAAGTTACTGCTAATACCTGATATTAGCTTGTTTGGGTTTTGACTAGTTCCTACAAAAAAGCTCAATTGGCAGTTCCCCTTTTACTAAAGATTGATTCCCTTTCTAAGTCCTTTCAAAATCTAAATTAACCTGGGGATTTTCACCTTGACTTCTTTAGTTGCAAAGAGATATGACATGCAGAAACTTTCCTGTTAACCCATCACGTGAGACAGAGTTTGGTTTCTGTAATCGTAAGCTCAGAGCACTATAGAGAGCTTCTAAGTGGTAAAAAGAAAGGAAATTGGAAGGAGGAACTGAAGATATTTTTCTCCTATGAATTAGCACAAATACAGATTTATAGCCTACACATGTGTTTTGTTTTTACTGATGGTTGTAACTAGGGACACCTGTAAGACAGAGCCAAAGGGGAAGAATTAAAAATAAATGGAAGAAAAACGTAATAATAAGCTACATTTCAGAGCTTGATTTGAAGCCTAGTATGTGAGACTTTAAAATTCCCCTTTCCTGGAAATGTTTTATCATTTAGCTTATGTAATTTAGCATACAGTATGAAGGCTGAAATAAAACATTTTAAAAAAGATTCTTTCAGTATTTCCAACGGAAATGTTGAGCTAAGTGTAGAATTTGTGGGATCAGTTAGCTTATGAATAATGATCCTTTATGCTGGCATTGGGAAATCCCTGTTCCCACAGCTAGTTCAATAAAGCAATTAATATCAATAAATGCTGAAGAAAGCAAATCTCTATTCACTTTTGTCTGGATTAGTTAACATGAGAAAAATCCTATCCCTCTCCTGAAGTATTTAACCTTCTCATAGGAAGACATTCTAATGGAAGGTAAAGTATGTTTTGACATATGTTTCTCTTGTCATACACCGTCTCATTCTTATAAAGTGATTCACCTTTCTACTACCCCCAGAAATTTTAAATGTGGTTTTCTATTTAGACCAGGATCTTGTGGCAAACTTGTAATGTCAATCTACTGTATCATTTTTCCTAATAAATTAACTCTAAATTTAGCTTCTGTTTAGATGACTTCCTTTAAAGGAAACGTAACTTGCAAAATTCAGAATAACATTTCTTTTCTACTGCATAATGATTACACATTCCATGCGGAATAGTTCACATGTATTCAATTTACAGAGGATATTTGAGAAAAAGCAATTTTTGTGTGACATCACATACTTTAGCGAACCTTTTCGCACAGTCTACACAATGAGAAAAGGTTTCACCAAGGCAATGGGTGAGGTTTAATCGACCTTATTGATAGATAAGGATTTAGGCATTTGAACTTTCACAGATCAGCATTCAGTAAACCAATGTTAAGAAACAGCCCTGAACTTTTGCTGCATTTGGCAACATTATTTGAGATTTCACACGCAAGCAATAAAAAGCTTAAAAGATATTATCCTGTAGAGTCCAAAAAATGTGGTAATAAGGTAAGAGTTGAAGTGCATTGTTGACATAAGAAACCCCTGGCTCATGCTTGATTTATAACACACACAGTTTCGTCAGAATTGGCATAAATGAGCTCTTCTGACAGTATAGTGATAACATACTGCAAGAATTGAAGCTGCCAATTCTTACACCTTCATTCTACTAGCAAAGAATTTTAAAACACAATTTCAATATTGCTACAATACAACACTCTTTTGCTGGTTCTCAAAAACTAAAAGACCCATTCTGCCTGCTGCTTATAAATTTGAGAATGGAGAGAAAGCTAACTTTGAATGTACCTAACTAAATGTGTGTGTGTGCGTGTGTGTGTGTATCTGTTAATTTTATATATACCAAAGTTATAAACAGGTAAAATTTACGGTGAGGTGCCTAATTACCAACCTATAATCAAATGATACTTTAATTTTGAAATAAAGTATAAATTTCAGGCCGGGCGCGGTGGCTCAAGCCTGTAATTCCAGCACTTTGGGAGGCCGAGACGGGCGGATCACGAGATCAGGAGATCGAGACCATCCTGGCTAACACGGTGAAACCCCGTATCTACTAAAAATACAAAAAACTAGCCGGGCGACGTGGCGAGCACCTGTAGTCCCAGCTACTTGGGAGGCTGAGGCAGGAGAATGGCGTAAACCCGGGAGGCGGAGCTTGCAGTGAGCTGAGATCCGGCCACTGCACTCTAGCCTGGGCGGCAGAGCGAGACTCCGTCTCAAAAAAAAAAAAAAAAAAAAAGTATAAATTTCAAACCATACCTTAAAATTAAGTACACATTTAAAACCAGTACCTTAAAACATAAGTAGAGGCTATTATTATTACTCTCATTACACTAGGTTCTTATTATTTGCCATTTTGTCTGTGGGGATTGAATAAGAAAGAAGACAACATTTCTTACAGAAATTACATTTAAAAGTTACATTACAGTAAAGCAAGTAACAGCTTTTTCAGAGAAGAAAAGTTTATTTTCGCAGTGTTTAAAGGAACACATATTGTGGAGGAAGGGGTATTAGGAGAAAAACATTGAGTATGGAAGAATGAAAGGACCATAACCATAAGCATTTGTTGTTTTTCAACTTCCTCATTAGTGAATTCTTTTAAAGTCTTTTGTGTTTAATTCAGTGAAAAATTACACCTTAAAATATTTTATCTATAAATTGAACTATGTTCAAAAGTGGCTAATATTATTAATGGTGTTTATATCAAGGGATAAATAATACATTAAAGAACACTGTGTATTATTTAATTATCAAAGCTTTTTATTTTGCGATAATTGTAGATTTACATGCAGTTGTGAGAAATAAAAATTCCAGAGTACCATTTACCGAGTTTTCCTTAGTAGTAATAACTTGCATAACTATAATACGAAATCACCAAGCAGGATGTTTACACTGATACAATGCACTGATCATACTCAATTTTTCCCAGTTTCACTTCTACTCATGTGTGTGTCTGTGTATGTGTGTGTGTGTTTAGTTTCATAAAACTTGGTTACATACGTAAGTTCATATACCCACTCCCATGGGAAGGATACTGAACAGTTCCATCATCTCGCTTATCTCTCATGTGGCTCTTTTATAATAACACCCACTTCCTCTTCTACTCTACCCCCATCCTCACCCTGACAGTCACTAAACTGTCCCCACTTTCTATAATTTTGTCATTTCAAAAATGTTATATTAATGGAATCATACAGTATATAAACTTGATATTAGCTTCTTTTCACTCGACAGAATTCACTGGAGATTCGTCTCTACTTGTGTGACATCCACAGTTAATTTCTTTTTATTGCAAAGTATATTCCATGATATCAATGTACAACCATTTGTTTAATCATTCATTTATTGAAGGACATCTGGGTTTTGTTTTGTTTCTAATTTTTGGATATTATGCCAAGTATCTAAAGACATTCCTGCTGTCTCTCTATCTTTGATTTCTTGTTTGAATCCATTATGTTCAGAGAGCATACCCTGTATGAGTTAATTCTTTTAAATGTGTTGAGGCTTGCTTTACGGTCCAGGACAGGGGTGCTTAAAAAAAAGAAAGTATATTCTTCTGCTATTGGTTGGCTTGTTGTATATGTGCCAATGAGATCCTGTTGGCTAACTGCATTGTTTAGATATATATCCTTGCTGATTTTCTGTGGAGTCATTCTTTCATTTGCTGGGGTGCTGGGAGAGGAGAGTGTTAAATCTTTAACTGTAATTGAAGATTTGTTTATTTCTCCTTGAAGTTTTATCAGATTTTGTTTCATCTATATCCAGAGTGTCTTCTTTGGTGCATATACATTTGAAATCATTATTATGTCTTCCTGGTAGATTGACCTTTTATTATTTTGTAATGTCCCTTTTTATCTCTAGTAATTGTCTTTGCTCTGAGGTTTGCTTTATCTGATGATAATACAACCACTCTTCCTTTTTGTTTTGGTAGTATTTACACAGGTATGTCTTTCTCGATCCTTTTATTTTTAACCTACCTATATTGTTAAATTTGAAATACATTTCTTTTAAATGCCATATAATTGGGTCTTTTTTAATCAATTATATTGATCTCTACCTTTCAATTGGTGTGTTTAGATTGTTTACATTTGTTATAATTATTGATACATTAGACCTTAAATCTGCCTTTTTATTATCTATTTTCTATTTGTTGTCTCTATTTCCTGGGTCTCTGTTTTGTTGTTCTTGACTTCTATAGGTTACTTGGATTTTTTTTTTTAGGTTTACATCTTGATTTATTTTGAGCATATCTCTTTGTTTACTTTTCACAGTGGTTGCTCTAGTTATTATAATATACATATGTGGCTTATCACAGTCTAATGATATCAACATTTTACCACTTTCAGTAAATTGCAGAAACCTTACCTTCATATATGTCCTTTTTCCTTTCCTACTTTTAAGTATTATTGTCTTGCATATCAGAGGGTGTTATATTTTAATTGATCTTAAAATATGGCTTATAAAACTAATGAGAAGGACAGTCTATTGTATGTACCCATATATGTCTCTGAGTGGAGAAGGGAAGTCTCAGGACCAGTAGGAAAAGGAAAAGGGAACATTCTTGCTGTCAGCCTGGTTCCTGATTAATTGGCCTTGCTGTGCTGACCTACTTTCCTGAGGTTGTTGATAGGACAATCCAGAGAAGGAACGTACCCACCTAGGCCGCCTTCTGTGGTTAGGTGGACAGTCAGGAAATGTAGGACTGAGTCATTGTCTTCTGTTGGGTGTAGGTCACAAGACACCCTGTTCTTTTTTTTTTTCTGCAATCCCGGAGTCTCTAATCAGTTTTCTTTCTTTCCACCTTTCACCGTTCCTCATTTGATCTCCTACTGCATTATTTCCAGAGTTTGTCATTGTACTTAGTGGAGAGGAGGAGGGCGATGTAAGTCTATATTATCTTATCCAGATGGGATGTACCACACAGCGTATTTTAGCATATAAAAGATTTCTTTTCAGAAGTTAATAAAAGCCATATTCTAACAGTTTGTTATAGGAATGGTAGAAGTAAAGAAATATGGGGAATAAGAGGTTGGTGAGATAAGAATAGGTCTGATGCTGCTGAGTATGCAAAACATTAATTGAAAACAATATTTCAGTCACAAGCAGTTTTATACCATAAATAGGAAACAGCCCATATATCATTTACATAAAGGAAAAAGAGGAATCAGAAACTGGATATTTTGACAAGTGTCAAGACAGCAGTAACGTACTGTTTGTGTTAGTTTTGGTAATTTCCTTAAATCTTTCAAAGCCTGGTCAGAATAAGCTAATGTGAATTAGCTGCCAATGTAATAAAAAATTGTTGTCCTATAATTGTTACTTTTTGTCACAATTTCAAAAGTTTTATTTCTGAACTGATTCAACAGTTCAATAGGTGAAGAATAGCATAGACAACTATGAGGAAATGAATAAAATTGGAGAATGTATATTAAGTATACATGAAGACTTAATAAATCTAGAGGAATTGAAACAAATAGGTTAGAAAATTAACAAAACGAAATAGAGAAGTCACAAATATATGGTCAACTGTTATGTGATGAAGGTGGTACTGCAATTTAATGAAAAATAATCTTAAATAATGTTGAATCGATTTTATATTCAAATATAAAGAAAAGGAACTTTAACCAGTACTTCACAGCATATTCAAAGACCAATTCCAGATGGCTCATAATCTAAATTTGAAAGTTAATACACTACAGATAACAGTAAAAGGTTTTCATGAACTTGAGACAGGTAAAAATTTCTCAAGCAGAATAAAAAAGTATTAAGACAAAGATTTGTAATTTCTACTAAATTCAAATTTAAAACTTCTGTTCATCATAAGACAATATGAAGAGTGAAAAGGCAATCCATGGAGTGGGAGAAGAAATTTGCAATGCATATATTTAACAATGGACTCTTATCTAGAATGTATAAAGGACTCTTACAAATTGAGATAAAAAAGACAGACGACCCAATTGAAAAATTGTCAAAAGACTTGAACAACACTTTACAAAAGAGATTGTCAGAATGGTCAATAAGCATATGAAAAGTTCCCCAACTTCATTATTCATCAAGGAAATTAAAATTAAAATCAAAATGAGATTACTACACACCCACCAGAATTACCAAAATGAAAAAAAAGAAAAGTTGGAAATATCAAATGATGGCAGAAGTGTGTTGCAACTGGAATTGTTATACACTATACCTGGTAGTATAAATTAGTTCAGTCATTTTGTAAAAATATTTGGTACTACCTATTAAAAGTGAACATGCACACAATTCTGTAAACCCAGCAATTCCATGCCAATTAGCATATGCACATACATGCACCGAAATACATGCAGAAGAATTCATAGCAGTTTTGTTCATCACAGACAAAAACAGGAAACAACCAAAATGTCCATCAACAGAAACATAAGTAAACAGCCTGTAGTATATTTACATACAGAAATACCATAGAGCTATTTTTTTCAAAAAGAATTACTGTCACATACAACATGATAGACAAAATGTTGAGCAAAAGAAGTCAAACCATAAAAAGTACAGTTCATATAATTCCGTTTGTTTTAAAAAAGCAAAATATGCAACAGTTTTTATAACAAAATTCAGAATATTAGTTTAAGTTTGGGTATTTAGTTTCTGAGAATGAATATGATGGAGGCTTCTGAGTACTTCACTGTGTAGGATTTATGAAGTTAGACACTTAAGATTTATGCATTTTAGTGGTATTTATACAGTGGTCAATTAAAATATTGATGGTAAAAATGTACCCACTTTTACTCAAAATCTATATCACAACTACTTGCTAATGACAAGAAAATGTGTAGAGAAAAGAGCCAGTAATACTTTTAAAGTATTATGTTATTCATACCCTTTATCAAAAATACACAACTGAGAAAAATACAGGTGATTAGAAATCAGGCAATTTGAAATTTGTCAAGAGTCTTCTTTATACTGACTATAAAATGTAGTGCATCACTTAACAATTTGGCATCAATTTATCATCTGTAAAATGTAAATTAAAATACCAGCTTCAATCAAAATCATATCAGTGGTAGTATTTGAAGTTGACATGGAAAGTGTTACAACATTTAAAACAGATACAATTTAAGGTAGTTAATTCATGTTATTGAAGCAATATCATGATGTGCTTGGGAATAAATAAAATGGTAAGAAGAATTTCAGGTATGTTGGGGAAGATACTTAGAAGGCAAAATGGAGAAGGTGTAATTGACCAGTCTTTTGAGAGATTTCAATTCAGTTTATACAATTGAGTATAGGACATTTCTACTTAAAGGATGACTCCATCGTCCTGCTAAACCCATTTGATCTAAAACTGATCTCTTTGTACACAATATGGGCTGCCTGCTTCTGGTTCCTCTTATATGTATTCCAGTGAATTTCTGTTTCCCCAGATGTTCCACCTTCTAACCTCAGTATCATTCTTGTCTCTTCCCTCATCCTTTACCACTGCAGCCCAACAAGTTCTTCTCACTTGCTGCTCAGAAAAGTGAATACATTGAGAACAGCCGGAGGTGCAGCAGAGAAAAGAGTTTAATAGTCACAGGGCCAGCCAAGCAAGGAGACAGGAGATATTTCTCGAATCTTCCTCTCTGAGAATTCAGATGCTGGGGTTTTAAAGGGTACTTTGGTGGGGAGGGGGCTGGGGAACTGAAACAATGGGTTGCCTGGAAATGAAATCACAAGGGTGACAAA
>NW_012110186.1:314210-429929 GCF_000951045.1 Mandrillus leucophaeus | reverse complement strand
GAAATTTGTCAAGAGTCTTCTTTATACTGACTATAAAATGTAGTGCATCACTTAACAATTTGGCATCAATTTATCATCTGTAAAATGTAAATTAAAATACCAGCTTCAATCAAAATCATATCAGTGGTAGTATTTGAAGTTGACATGGAAAGTGTTACAACATTTAAAACAGATACAATTTAAGGTAGTTAATTCATGTTATTGAAGCAATATCATGATGTGCTTGGGAATAAATAAAATGGTAAGAAGAATTTCAGGTATGTTGGGGAAGATACTTAGAAGGCAAAATGGAGAAGGTGTAATTGACCAGTCTTTTGAGAGATTTCAATTCAGTTTATACAATTGAGTATAGGACATTTCTACTTAAAGGATGACTCCATCGTCCTGCTAAACCCATTTGATCTAAAACTGATCTCTTTGTACACAATATGGGCTGCCTGCTTCTGGTTCCTCTTATATGTATTCCAGTGAATTTCTGTTTCCCCAGATGTTCCACCTTCTAACCTCAGTATCATTCTTGTCTCTTCCCTCATCCTTTACCACTGCAGCCCAACAAGTTCTTCTCACTTGCTGCTCAGAAAAGTGAATACATTGAGAACAGCCGGAGGTGCAGCAGAGAAAAGAGTTTAATAGTCACAGGGCCAGCCAAGCAAGGAGACAGGAGATATTTCTCGAATCTTCCTCTCTGAGAATTCAGATGCTGGGGTTTTAAAGGGTACTTTGGTGGGGAGGGGGCTGGGGAACTGAAACAATGGGTTGCCTGGAAATGAAATCACAAGGGTGACAAAGCTGCTGGTGAGTCAGTACCCAGCTGAGGGTGCAGGACAGATTGAGTCAGTCCTTAGTGTAGAACACAGGTTCAGGTGGCATCTCTCGGTCTATCAGAATGCTACATCTGAAAAATATCTTAAAGATTAGTCCTTTGGGTCTCATAATAGTGATATTATCTGTAGGAGCAGTTGGGGGAGTTATACATCTTGTAACCTCAGTTACATGACTCTGGGACACTAAACAAACTAAGCAAGCAATGGATGGCTATTGTTTAACAATACCTATTCCTTAGCAAACTTCAGGGCCCTACCATGATTCTAAACCTGTGGCCTTTACTCCTTTTTACAAATTACAGTTTTTATCATTGAACAAGAAGGAAATCAGCTCAGGCAAAGGACTATGATGGCCTCCACACCATAATGAGCAAAAGCAATTTAGCCTGGTAGGTGCAAGATGGAGTCAATTATGTCAAATTTCTTTCACTACTATAATTTTGGAAAGGCAGTTTCATTACCTCTTTTCACAACAACCACAAATCATTTTCATCTTACCTCCTAATCTTTTACATCATCTACTTTTTTTCTCTGTCCTGTCACGACCTAATTAAGACCACTCTCATGTCTCATCAAAATTGATATCATAAAATCAAAAACAAGTTAGTTACTTCCTAAACACAATGGGGGTACAGGCATCATAAATACATTCATTCAAAATGGAAGCAATTGTCCAAAACAAAGGGGCTACAGTCTCCATGCAAGTCAAAAATCCAATGGGGTAGTTAAATCTTAAAGTTCCAAAATGACCTCCTTTGACTCCATATCTCACATCCAGGTCACACTGACTCAAGAGGTGGGTTTCCATGGTATTGGGCAGCTCTACCCCTGTGGCTTTGCAGGGTACAGCCCCTCTCCTAGCTGCTTTCATGGGCTGGCATTGAGTGTCTGTGGCTTTTCTAGGTACACAGTGCAAGCTGTCATTGGATCTACCATTTTGGGGTCTGGAGGACAGTGGCCCTCTTCTCTCAGCTCCACTAAGTAATGCCCCAGGGGGATTCTGTGTGGCAGTTTCAACCCTACATTTCCCTTCTGCACTGCCCTAACAGAGGATCTCCATGAGAGCACTGCCCCTGCAGCAAACTTCTGCCTGGACATCTAGACATTTCCATACATCCTCTGAAATCTAGGTGGAGGTTTCCTAAACTTAATTATTGACTTCTGTACACCCACAAGCCCAACACCACAAGAAAGCTGCCAAGGTTTGGGGCTTGCACCCTCTGAAACCACAAGTGAGCTGTACCTTGGACCCTTTTAGCCATGGCTAGAGTGGCTGGGATTTAGAGCACCAACTCCCTCGGTTGCACACAGCAGAGGAGCCCTGGGCCCAGCCCACGAAACCATTTTTTCTTGCGAGGCATCTGGTCCTGTGATGGGAGGGGCTGCCACAAAGGTCTTTGACATGGCCTGGAGACATCTTCCCCATTGTCTTGATGATTAACATTCAACTCCTTGTTACTTATGCACATTTCTTCAGCAGGCTTGAATTTCTTGTCAGAAAATGGGTATTATTGCATCATCAGGCTGCAAATTTTCCAAAGCTTTCTGCTCTGATTCCTCTTGAATGCTTTGCTGCTTAGAAATTTCTTTGGCTGGTATACTAAATCATCTCTCTCAAGTCAAAGTTCCACAGATCTCTAGGGCAGGGGCAAAATGCCACCAGTCTCTTCATATAGCAATGGTAAACTGTACTCCAGTTTACAAAAACTTCCTCATCTTCATCTGACACCACCTCTGCCTGGACTTTATTATCTATACCACTATCAGCATTTTGGTCAAAGGCTTTCAACAAGTCTAGGAAGTTTCAAACTTTCCCACATCTTTCTGTCTTCTGAGCCCTACAAGTCTCTAGGAAGTTCCAAACTTTCTCACATTTTCCTGTCTTCTTCTGAGCCCTCTTAACTGTTCCAGCCTCTGCCTGTTTCCCAGTTCCAAAGACACTGTCACATTTTTGGTTATCTTTACCATAGCACCCCACTACCTTGGTACCAATTTACTGTATTAGTCTGTTTTCATGCTGTTAATAAAGACATACTCAAAACTGAGTAATTTATAAAGGAAAGAGTTTTAATTGACCCACAGTTCCACATGGCTGGGGAGGCTTTACAATCATGGTGGAAGGCAAAGGAGAAGAAAGTCATGTCTTACATGGTGGCAAGCAAGAGAGAACTTATTCTGTGGAACTCCCACTTACAAAACCATCAGATTTTGTGAGACTTGCTCACTACCATGGGAACAGTATGGGGGAAACTGCTCCCATGATTCAATTATCTCCATTTGGTCCTACCCTTGATATTTGGGGATTATTACAATTCAAGGTAAGATTTGGGTGGGGACACAGCTAAAGCATATCACCCTCTTTGAAATTCTGTAACTCTTTACTCCAGATAGTTATAGTGGGCTTTCAGCAGGATGAAGTTGTAAATGTGAAGAAAAAAAAAACTGAGAAGTCAACAGAGGAAAGTAGTAGTGTCAGAGAAATCATTGGAAAGGTGGGAGAGGGCATATCAGTGAATTCTTGGATGGCAAACAACCTTGCCAGGCAATCCAAGTTATGCTCTGAAGTAACAAAGGAAGGCATCTGAGGAAGGGGTGGAGTTGGGGGAAAGACAGAAAAAGTAGTGCTGATGAGAAAAGCAAAACAAGATCATCTTCCCTTATTGGACTGCACAGAGTTGGTGTGAATGCTTTTGAAAACAAGCTGAGTAGAATTTCATAAAGATGGGATTAATGGAGTTTTCCAAGAATAAAGAGTGGCCTGTGGAGAGTGGGAGATATAGAGATTATTGAATAACTATTGGGAAGGTACATCACAACCATATTGAACTCAAGTGGAAAGAATTGCCTCCTCTGTAGTCAGGAAAAAAGAGGTAAAAGAAATTCATAAACTCAGAAATTTAGCAACATAGACGTAAAAAATTAGCCAAGGAATGATTACCTAGTTTCATATGCCAATTACTGTATTAAGATTAAATATTCTTTTTTGTTAATAATTTTAATAGAAATTTTACTATTTGAATATCCCTTAAAAGTTCTAGTTAGGGTATCATAAGCTAGAAACATGGGTGTATTATTTTCTGAAACATATTATTTTGGGGATAAAACATGTTACGCAAATCAGGATAGGTTATGTTATATTGCATTTACAAATAGCCCCAAATCTCAGTGACCTGTATATTCATTGATTTATGTTACATTTCCATTATCAGTAGAGAATGCAAATTCATCGTACATCCTCAGGTACCCATACTACAAAAACTCTATCTTGACAGATCTTTCATGATCATGATGACAGGGATGGTCATCACACACTCATTCTCAAAAGCTTTCCCTAGAAATAACCGATGCCACTGCCACCTGAATTTCATGGGCTAGAACAAATTGTGTACTCATGCCCAATTCCAAAAGGCAAGGAGAAGTGGCATTCTACTAAATGCCTGCATAAAGAAACAACTAGAATATTTGAATGGCCATAATGATAAGTTTGAATGGGTAACAACAAGTAGGATAGTGAAAAATCTTATTCTGAGCCTTCTATTTAATAAAATGGCACTAAGAAGATAGGGCAAGGAAGAAAACTTAGTCACTGAGAAGTGGAATGAGATACCAATGTGAAATAACTAGTAATTGGCAGAGCTACAACTGAGTTTCAATGTCTGAATCTTCCTTGTGTAGTATATATCATTTTTAAGTGTATAACCTACTTCCTCCTCTTTCACAGACTTTATAAAAAGACCTGTACATTCATATTTCTGTAACATGCTAACCTTTGCTTTGTCTCTTTTAATTCTCTCCTCTTCGAGAAAGTTGCCAAAATAAAGGGATATATTAAAGGGTATCTTGTACATCAAGCCATCTTGGTTTTATAGGTATATTGTTATCACTATATTTAAGAGAACTTTAGTGTTCTTTGGGGTATATATTTTTTTCAATATTAAAGAAAAAAAGGGCTAGGCATGGTGGCTCATGCTTGTAATCCAAGCACTTTGGAAGGCCAAGGCAGGATGATCCCTTGAGGCCAGGAGATTGAGACCAGCCTAGACACTATAATGAGACCCCATCTCTACAAAAAATAAAAAAAATTAGCCAGGTGAGGTGACACATACGTATAGTCCCAGCAACTCACAAGGCTGAGGTGGAAGGATCACGTGAGGCCAGGAGTTAGAGGCTGCAGTAAGCTATGATCACACCATGGCGCTGTAGCCTGGGCAACAGAGGGAGGGACCCTATTTGGAAGGAAGGAAGGAAAGAAGGAAGGAAGGAAGGAAGGGAAGAAGGAAGGAAGGAAGGAAGGGAAGAAGGAAGGAAGGGAAGAAGGGAGGGAGGAAGGGAAGAAGGGAAAGGAAGAGAGAAAGAACGAAAGAGAAAAAAGAAAATGTCTTCCTGCCCCTAGAAAGAAAGCAGTTTGCTCAACCTGTTTAATTGAGATGGATCAACTTTATGACAAAGACTTTTAACTAAAAGTGTAATCTATAAAAACAATAAAATAAATGATGTTTGACTCATACTCTGCATTGTCTATGGAGTGAAACTTAAGCGTCATGCTATGCCTGTCATTACAAATCCCCAGCTGGAAATGGCAAGACAATCACCTGCCTAAACACTGATTCAAAAACAACTGCTCTCAGGATTCTGTCTAACTTTATCATTTCAAGAGTAAGAGATAGGATTATTCAATCTTAAAAAAATCACTTCCACATTTAGAAAATAATGCCACATACTGGGAATATCCACTTTCTATACCCCTTTTCTACCAAAAAGTTTATAAGAGATTTAGCTGTGATACTTAATCAATCACAATTTGCTAATGATATCAAAGCGGCAGATTCAAGTGCACTTTAGATCATTTGAAAAGCTTTCTATTTTTCATGTACTCCTTTTGTCTGGTGTAGAATAACCTTTAAAACTGTCTCAACCCCCTCTTTAGTAAAAAGACAGAGACTAATCACAAATGGGAACTGATTGCTGTTCACCAAACTTGAAATAAAATGCAGGTCTAAAGCTTTATATGCAGAAAAGATGGAATCCTCTTATTCTCATATTGAATATGATTGCTGTCTCCCCACCCTTTGACATCCATTACCATATTAAGGACATCTTTACAGAGAAAAGAAGAAAGTACAGATTTATATTTGATAGTCATGTTAGTTCTACTAAATACTTCTTTAATTTTTGTTTGTTTTACCTGATTTAATTGGTCTCCAGCACACCTCTTCTTTCTTCAACCCATCTTCTCTAAATGTCCTTAGAAACTGTTGCTGTTGGCATAGTTTCTACCTGAAAATAATTTAAATTTCTGGGTTATGTACAGGAAATGTTGCTTATTTACCAGTTCCGGAGTGACTTGCTACTTTTCAGAAATGCGTGAGCCCAGAACTCCCTACTCACTCTCTCTATCAGAGTTTGCACCCTGGGTTTTTTGGGCTGAAGAGTGTGTGTGTGTGTGTGTGTGTGTGTGTGTGTATTCTGAACATATAAATACTAAACATATTTATCTATCAAAATTTATAAACGAAGAGATGTAACAGAACCTCCCAAATTATTGTTTTCTCTTGATCATAGTCAGAAGGCCCACAGTTCTTTGAGAAAATTTTCCTGCCTCATGTGGCAACTACAGCCTTCAGCTAGGGTTTGTGCTTTGCGGTTTTGTTCACCTCGCTTTCTTTACTCATGAGTGTTTCTTTCTGACTTCTAGAAGCATTTCAGTTTGTCACCCTGTTCTATGTAAATCAATTACTTGTTTGGCGGTGCTAGAGCTGGAATTGTGTCCCCACGAAATTCAAATATTGAAGCCTTAAATCCCAGTACTTCAGATCATGACTGCATTTGAAGATGGGCCTTTAAATAGATGATAAAGGTAAATGAGGCTGTAGGGAGGGTTCTAATTTGACCTGACAGATGTTCCTCTGAGACAGGTAATTTTGGATACACAGAGCGATACCAAGGGTGGGTGTGCAGAGGGATGAGCACATGAAGAGCAGCAAATAGGCAGTCATCTGGAAGCCAAGGAATGTGGTCTCAGCGCAACGAAACCCACTGACACTTTGACCTTGGACTTCCAGCCTCCAGAACTGTGAGAAAATAAAATTTGTATTGTTGAAGCCTGTCTGTAGTATTTTGTTATGTCAGCTGTAGCAAACTAATACATTCAGCATCACACTGAAAGAATTGAATAGCTTTTCACAAATACGGAGAATTAGGATTTTGTTCTTCACCTAATGGGATAGCATAATTTAACATTTAGGATATGATATGCTTTACAAGCACCTTTGAGTTTCTTAAAGACCCAAAAAGAAAAATAAAGTTTGGACCATTGCCCTTTCAAAGGGTCTGAAGTGCAGGCAAAGAACAGATATGCTTTATTTACTAGTAAACCAATGACAGACAACTGAAAGACTGATTTCAAATATGAGCCCCAAAACAACAGTCACAAGGAATGAAGCTGCTGATTTACCGTAGAGCTGCTTCTTATACAGACAATATTACATTGATACTTCAGAAGGAGTAAATTTTTATTAATGTAAAAAATAAAGTTAATGATTCCTCTGAAAAACTTAGATGTCAGTTGGTTGAGAAACTTAGGGCAAGAGGGCAACTAGCCAGTTATTTAACCGTCATTTATTATTCAGAAAACAGAAATGAGAGAAGTCTGACTTCTCATTCCTCCTTTCTCTCTCTTTGCCTCACTTCATCAACTAGGGATCTGTTGGATTCACCCCCTTGGCTACTTTTCAACTAGTCAACTCCAACCTTACCCACATCCTGAGCATTTCTGGTCACTGCCAAAGATGCATACTCTCACACCTGCTCATCTAACTTCTTCCGTATTTTCCTTGTGATTTCTCTCCTTTGGTAGTTTTTTCCCTGTTTCTTTTTTCAAAACCTTTCTAGACTCTAAAATACCACACTCGAGCAAATCAACTTCTTAGCAGAGCTGGCTACATAATCTGGGGAAGGAAGGCCTGTGTCAAACAAAAATGAGGGCACTAGCTTAGAAAGCAGAAAAATGTAAAGCTAAAGGCACCAGAATATAAAGCCTTTTCATTTTAAAATATTTTATTACCAATAAAACACAGTGGGGAGGCCAGGTATGAGAGCTCATATCCCAGCACTTGAGGGAGGCCAAGGCAGGAGAATTGCTTGAAGCTAGGAGTTCAAGATCAGCCCGGGCAACATAAGGAGACCTGCATATCAACACAAATTTTTTAAAAATTTAAAAAAATTAGGCAGTGCAGTGGCGTGTGCCTAGCTACTCAGGAGGCTGAGTCTGGAGGATCACTTGAGCCCAGAGGTTTGAGGTTACAGCAAGCTTGAGCTATGATTGCACCACTGTACTCCATCCTGGACTTGTCTCTTAAATAAATAAATATATATTGTCATATATATATCTCACATATCATATATATCACATATATATATGTTTAAGAGACAGTCCCAGGATGGAATACAGTGGTACAATCTTATATATCACGATAAAGGTAATAGGATACATGAGTAAAAACAAACTTACAAATTGCAAAAACTAATATTTTAGTATAATTTTATAACACGCAATAAATAATATTTTATCAATATGATATCTTGATTGATCATAAGATTTTCCTGGCTTGCTTTTCTGAAAATTTATACATTAAGTCATCAAAGTTTATATGTTTAACAACTTATTTTCAATTGATAAAACTGAAAATGATGTCATTCACTCTTGGCAAATAAAGGTTGCAAAATTTTTTGATGATTTTTAATTTTGAGAAGGATATTTCTGCTGATACAACTGTTACTAGAACAGTTCAGTGTATTTTATAGGCTGTGATGACATTGTAATGAATTTCTTACAAATTATTTTGAAATATAAATTTTGGTACATCTATAGCTAGTGATTCTTAAGGAATAGTTTTTCTTGAGGTATTTAACTTGATACAAATCTGTTCTGTGTAAGTCTGTTACAACTTTAATGTATAAATGTAATGTAATTAATATATAAATATATGCATTTAAATGTAAATTTATACAACAGCATTTTAATTTTTCCACCAATATTTCCTATAACTTGTGGAGATTGTACAGGAAACCAAAAGTGGATTTAAGCATTGTATATAATTCAAAAGTTCAAAACACACATGAATGTTTTTATAGCTGTAGCTTCAGTTACAGGAAAAATAATTTTAAAATTGCCTTCGTGATTAATAATTAATTGACTCAAAGCTTCATATGAAAATAGCGTCCTTTCCTGTAGATTATGACCATCTTAAATTTAACTTCTGTTAAGTCTGCGGATATGTGCTTTGAAACTGTGGCAGTTTTTAAAACCAGAGATTATAAACTCTTTGAAGAATTTCAATATTTCTGTGATGTTCTGTATTTTAATGTCTACACATACACTTTTATTTTGTATGAATTCACTGGCAAGGTATAGTGCATGGGCACTAACAGCTCCTGTACTGCTGCTCAGGGTGAGGAGTATTTGTGCAGATGCTTCCGATCCAGGCTCCAGGTCATGGCACTCCTCAATCCAAGCCCTCCTCTTTCAAGGAACGGCAACCCCTGGCAGACTTCTGTGATTATGGTGGCTGCTGTTCACACTCTTGCCACTGCCAGTTTGGATCATGGTCTCCATCTGGCCAACGGCTTGGGGCAGTCATGGACTTAAAATATTAGCTTCTCCCACAGTCCTTTTCTCCTCAGCTCTTTGTCTAATTCAGCTGAAACACCATGTATTCAGTTGCCCAAACCTGAAATCCAGGCATTTCTTTCACTCTTCTCTCTTGTGCATCTTGTCTATCAATATCTAAATCTTCTTAGTTTCCATATTACTCAAATGGTCAGAAGCATTTGACATTGAGCATATCTAATGTATAAATACCCTTCCTCAATACCCTTTTTTTTTTTCAAGGGTGGAGTGCAATGGCACAATCTTGGCTCACCACAACCTCCGCCTCCCGGGATCAAGTGATTCTCCTGACTCAGCCTCCCAAGTAGCTGGGATTACAGGCATGTGCTACCATGTCCGGCTAACTTTGTATTTTTAGTAGAGATGGGGTTTCTCCATGTTGGTCAGGCTGGTCTCGTACTCCTGACCTCAGGTGATCCGCCTGCCTTGGCCTTCCACAGCCTCAATACCTTTTAGAACATTACACTCTCTTTCTTTTTCTTTACATTTACTAAGCACTCCTTCTCAATCTCCTTTGTTTTTCCCTCTGCTTCTCTTGAATGCCTAATGCTGGAGTTACCACAGTTCACTCCTCAGCCCTCTTGTTATCTTTACTTATATCCAATTATTGGTTATCTCATCCATACCTAGCTTTAGAGATTGTCTCTATGCTGACGACCATTACATTTATGTCTCTTACCCAGGTATCTTTCTAAACTGCAAATACATCAAATACATATCTCTCTCTCTTTTGGATATTTAGTAGATACCCCTAACTGCTTGGAGATACAACTCTTCTCACCACTTTCACCCCTATGATGCCAGACTTTTCTTTTCATTTTTCACTTGAGATCTATACCTCTAAAACACTGCATACTTTGCTTATTTGTTGATTGATGCTAGTGTTTCTTCTTCTTGCTAAGGAGAGATGGCTGACAATTTCATTCGTCAATGAATCTCAAATACCTAGAGCAGTGCCTACCACATTATCATATTTTAGGTGCTAAATAAATATCTGTGGTTTTTTTTTTTAATCAATACAGCCTCTTCAACTTCTCTAATATCTCCTGTTCTCTTTCCCACCTTCAGCTACCCTAATTCAGATAACAACATTTTTAGTTTAGTTTACTAAACTGAACAGCTGCCTAATTCTTCTTCTGCTCTACAGTCTTAACCTCTATACATCCATTTTCTACTGACAAAGAAAATCCTTTGACCAAAACCTTAAGCAGGCTCTTCTTAGTCCTCTGTTTGACTAGGCTGGAGTTTAGCCTTTCCTCTCTGTCCTTGTAGAACCCACTTTAAGCAAAAATCCTGCTAGGTCAATTTAGCAAAAATCCTCTACCCTTGGTATCTGACCACTCTATCTTACCAGCCTGGTCTCCCTTTAGCAAGAATTTCGTGGAGTCAGTCTGGCAAGACTCTTCCTTATACCTGAGTTTGCTCTCAGTAATTCTCCACCCACTCTCCCCGACCCCACTGCTTGGCTATTAACCCCCGTGTATCCTTGTTAGAGTCAGAGTTGAGTCCAATCTTGATCTCCCACTGCAAGACCCCGTTCCAGTGTTCCCTATACCTATTACAATGCTTTGCCTTTGGAATAAAATTTGCCTCACCCTCTTTAACAAGTTTCTTGAATAATTTTTTTCTTTAACACTATAATCAGAACTGACTTCTAAAAATAGCGACCATATCTTCTTCTGCTTGAAGTTTTCCAATAGCATAGTATTTTCCTTAATGTATAAATAGCCACAATTATAGTTTGATTTAAAGACGTCATCAAGTTGCAATCTATCAATTTCCAACAATATCTTCCAGGAGATTTCTTAATTTTATACAACTGTGTTTGAGTAACTTTTAAAATCCAAGTATGAGATTTGTCCTATTTCTTAATGACAAAGTTTTATGTTACGTAAAACAGAATTTTTTGTGATACTAGAAAAAGTACATTTCAGTAGGGCGATGAAAATAGTCTTCATTTGTTCAAAGTTTCCATTAGCTATGTAAACTAGTGCTGTTTAATTGGAATGGAATTGGTGACAAGAAGTTCTAGGTTGTCAATGTACAATGCAAAAATGTATACTGTGAAGGAAATATTCTTTATGGTCAAATAGAGCAGCCACCAGTCATAGAGGCTATTGAGCACTTGAAATATGACTAGTGCAACTGAGGAGCTGAATTCTTCAATTTTATTTAATTTTAACTTAATTGAAATAACTGTAGGGTGCTAGTGGTTGGCATATTGAACAGTACAGTTCTAGAGGTTCTATATTAGATATATGTTATAGAATATATATTCTGAATCGGGACATAGATTAAGGGACATTTTCAAACTTATATTGCATCTGGGTATATATCAATAGACTTGTAGGTTGCTCACTGGTCAATCATGGTGCAAGAGTGAAACTCTTTTCAAAGTGTCATTTTTATAAATCTGAATTTCTCTGGAAAGAAAATTATGAAATTTACTCCAGAACTGTGAAAATTAGGCTATTTGAATTATAGTTCTTCATTATTTTGGTATGCAAAGTGTGACATGATGTAAACCTACACCATTGGGTGTGTGTATATGCTTATAATTATGTCATCAGTTTACCATGTTTATCTAAGAGAAACAGCTATTTTAGAAATGCAGATTAAAATAATTACTGTAACAGTCTGTTGCCATCCATTCTATTACTGCACAGGTGTAACTTTATATAATTTCATAGGACACAATAATGATGAAAATAAAAAATGTGTCAGGAAAGGAAAGTATGGTGTAGGATTTTTTTTTTTTATTCACAAACTACAACTCCGATATTGTTAGAAGTAACATTTTTACAGTTGAGAAAAAACTAGCTATTTTATAATGTACTATTTGTCATTGAAACTGACCTAACTAATATTTAAGATTTGAAAATATATACAAGTTATTTTATTACCCTGTTAATATAGGTACCGTTAGGTGATTATAATTTGGAAAAGTAATTTCAAATGTTACAATAAAAACGTATTAATATTGATGAAGTGGAAGAGCAGTTATTTTACTATCATTTTATAATTTATGCCTATGACATCTGTTATCCCCTTAGATATTCAAATAAGTAAGTCTACCACCAGGAGTCTGGACACTTACTTCTAGGTGTTTTGTCTTTTGATAGGATAGATAATCTCTAAGATTCTAGATTTTAATTTTTGTCCCAAACAGACATACTCTTCATGAATGTATATACTTTAAACAAAACAAATGGCATACTTTACCACTTAACAATGTACTCTTGAATGAAAGTGGGATGATGATGATGATGATGATGATTATTGTTATTTTGAGATGGAGTTCCTGTCACCGGGCAGGAGTGCAGTGGTGCAATCTTGGCTCACTGCAACCACCGCTTCCCAGATTCAAGCGATTCTCCTGCCTCAGCCTCTTGAGTAGCTGGGACTACAGGTGTGCGCCACCATGCCCAGCTAATTTTTGTATTTTTAGTAGAGGCAGGGTTTCACAATGTTGGCAAGGATGGTCTTGATCTCTTGACCTCGTAATCTGCCTACCTTGGCCCCCCAAAGTGCTGGGATTACAGGCGTGAGCCACGATGCCCACCCTGAAATTGGAATTATTTTTAAATATCATATTTTAAAAGACAAAACAAAGTATAACAAGAGTAAATCCAAATTTTATATATGCATATATAACTATAACTGTAACTATATATATATTTAGTTTCTCATTAATACCTAATTCTTATAAATGCTTTCTTTTAACAGGATCTTTATCCTGCTTACTGTGACAAATTATTTAATGCAACTTAAAGAAAAAGTACATAAAATATCAGTGTACAAATAGAAAAAGAAAATTGAAAACTACAAGAAGTTGGAAAAATCAAATATTTCAAAAACTTAGCATTATATAGTTATTGTAATTGAGCCACAAATTCTGCTTAACATTTTCTAGAAATAAAAATATTTTTAAAAAATGTAAAAGAAAGCCCAAAATACCACAAACATGGAATGTTATAAATGGTTACGGTATTGGAATGAAAGGAGATGAGTAATTTGACATTTATAATCTTGTCCTTGTCTGATAGTAAAATATACAGTTGTCTGTGATAATAGAAATTTAACTTCTCAAAAACTTAATTCTGAAAGTTACTTATAAATGATCTTTACGTGAGCAACATTGAACAACATAATGGAAAATTTCTTTGATAGTGTTTTTTCAGAATAGACAAGAATGTACTTTATGTGACCATTTTATTTGAATGTTTTATTCTTGGGAAGTAGGCTAATATGTCCAGGCATATGGATTTCTGCTTCTAAAATGGTTTTTTAAACAGCTTAGAAATAAAAAGTGAAGTAAATAGTGAGTGTCTCGGCCATCCTGTCTTAAATATAGATTCTCTAAGCTATACTTTCAACAGGAGCATTGACGTAGTTCAAGACTGAGCTATAGTAAATGTCTGAAGACAAATGTGTTGTGGACTAACAATATCCCAACTCTCTGCATACTGTGTGTGATAGTCATAGTATTTACTCTGTACATGACAATTCAGGAAACAATTATATTTTATTCAAAAGAGTAGGAATTTTTTTGCATAATGTATGGGATTAAATTGCAAAATTCATTAGAAACTGATCCAAATAGTTCCTAAACTGGATCACTGAATTATACGAATAAATTATTATTTGGGAAGCTGGATTTCCACACCACAAAGTGCATACAAGATTATTTTGATCAGGAAAAATCGAGAGCAGGTATGATTACCCACTTTGGCCATAAAATTAATTACTACCGTATTTTGGAATACCTGGTATTTGCATAGTTTTATAAGGATTTAATGAATATGTACTCCCAGGCTAATAATTTGAATGACCTACAGTATACAGTAATTATAATCAAACATCATTCTGTTGAACTTTTATTTTCTCTTTTCTTATTTAGAACAACTCATCTGGAATTTTCAATATAAAGTTAAAATCTTCTTAGATAGTATAAATGGCTCTATGGACTCACAGCAGATTGGTACCAAAGACTATTTTATTCATTTTTTCTCATCTGTCAAGGGTGGTACTTCAACACAGTCTTAAAATTTACTTATCCAGCGTTTTTGTATACCTTAGTAAAAATTATATCTTCTATTTCTATCTCTTTTGCAATAGGGATGATATTTAAATTTATGAAACTTCTATAAATTGACTTCTTGGAATTGATTTCTCAGTGCCTCAATATCATCAGATATTTACTTCTATTTTATATTAGTTATCATGTTTCATCTTACTTGTGTGTTTATAAATTTCTCTTTCAATCTTGGCTACAAATTAAAACCACTTGAGAAGCTTTAAGAATACCGATGCCTACACTCTCGTTTAAGCTGAAATTATGATTTAATTGGTCTGAGGTACCATCTGAGCAACAGTACTTTGGGAACCTTTCCACTTTATTCTAATGGATGGCCAAGTTGAGAATCACTGCTCTAGACTGTACTATTATTGAAGGTAGGGGGCATGGCTTATTTACCCCTATGTTTGCTAAACACTGTGCCTGCCTGTATGAAATTTTCAAACACATGTTACTAGATGTTATCCAACAGCAAAGACCCAGTCATTCAGTTATACTCAGAAAGGTATTCCAAAGTTTGAGAGAACCAAGTTTCTGTAATTCTCAAAGACTTTAGGGCTTTTTTCCTCAGAAGTCTTAATCTTCTTTCCGAAGACTAAAATATTTCATTCTAATTTTTTATTAATCATACAATTTTCTATTTTTTCTTCTCTCATGGACAAGTCAGGAAACAAGAAAAAAATATGATTTTATGTTACCTACACATACTTAACACTGTGATTAATTTTCCCCATTAGATAAATCATCTAGGCTTTCCCTTTTTAATGTGATCTCTCTTAACTCCTCATTCTTTCAGTATTTAATTTTCAATTAAATAAAATAAATTACATCCCCAAATGTCATGCACCCAGGATTGGCCTACTTTAGAAATAATTTCTTCTCTGTATAATCATCTTAAACCAAACCGACACCTGAACATGACTTTAAATCAGTGATATTCAATCAGAGACATATCTAGGGACATTTTTGGTTCTTACAAGGAGGAGGGGAGTGCCACTGGCATCTAATGAATAGATGCCAGCAATGCTGCTAAATATCCCAGAAAATTCAGGACAGCCCCACCACAAGGAATAAATGTGTCTTTAGTGCTGAGATTAAGAAGTCTATTTAAATACACGTGCAAATTACACATAAGCATTTTTGAATAAATTATATTATTTTTCCATTGGGTTTCCTTCTACTATAAGTCAACGAATAGTCTGAGAATGATTATTGACAATGTAAAACAAAATGTGAATGTCAAAACACTTTGGCATCATATAAAAATAGAGTTATTCCTGATAGCCAGGTGGTAGAATAAGCCAAGCATCAGGCCCAACACTTACTAATATAGGTAGCAGATCTCCAGAGAAGGTGAAATTTTCAATCACAGAACGCCTGCTACACCATGATTCAAGTAGTAGTTTAAAGGAGTGGGATTCTGAGATTTGGGATTGTTACATCTGGGTTAATGCACTCCAGCATTTTGAAACCTTTGCTCTTCCTGTACATTCTGCGGAAGTAGCTCTGTATCCCTATTAAAAGCTAGCCCACCTCTCTTGATGAAGACAATGTAGAGACCTGTGCTTTGCATTATAATGTATTCTCTTTTTTTTTTAAAGCATCTACCACCATTTTTTCTCCTGAACAACAGACCACAAATAATATACTATCCAGGGAAATGCTGAGAAATGCTGGGACCTGCAGCTGGGGGTCTTAGCCAACATATATTAACAACAGCCTAGAGAGTATGTGTGAGACAAGATATTGAGGATGCTGGATTAAAAGGGATGAAATACAAAGTTGGATAAGAGAGAGTTTATCCATATAAGAGCACTCTTCCATGATATAGCATTTAACATCCTGGCAAGGACTCAGAGAGATGATACTAATACGTTACTAGAATGTTTCTTGGACACTTGGAAAAATCAATGGTCCATACACAGTGAAACACAAATGCTGACTACCATAGAAACAAGGTGGTGGGGATTGGAAATAAAAAAATTCAGAGAAGTGTGAATGCTAAAGTGGATATATCATGTACGGCCAGAAGCTCACAAGCTAACTGACTGACTAAAGAAGAGGTCAGGTGCCACATGAGGAAAGATCTTGCTATCCCATAGCAAGTCTGTATAGTAATAATTCTTTTTTCTTTATTTGTTACTTTTGACATGTTATCAATTTAACATGCTAAAAACCTGATGTTCAATAAAGCCAAGACCAGGATGAAGGAAATACACAGACAAGGCATTGCAAATAGAACAGTGTATTTGAAACCAACAAGCGTGCTTCCTCTGCTGCCATGGGGTACAGGGGTCAGGCAGGTGGGAGGGTAGGGGTGTGGACAGGAGCTCTCTCTCCACAGACTCACCTCCTCAGCGTGCCTGTTTATAAGAGCAGGGCCAGAACCCACCTTAGACCCCTGCCTCATTGTGGTGGAGAGGAGGAAAATGGGGAGAGCAGGAACACACAAGAGGCCAACTGTACTTTGGAGGGCTGAGGGATAAAGAACATGGCCCAAGCACCTGGCACCTAGCTCCCATCATATGTCATGTCCCTGCTAGTTAACACCTTGACCAGTGGGTGGGCAGGAGGCTGAAGAGGAGGGAACAGTCACTTTCATCCACCTGCCTGCTCTTTGGCCAACAAAGCAAGAAGAGATTGCCACCTAGTCTCAAGTACATGATCTAAATATCCAGACATTTCAAGCACTATTGGACACAGGGTCTAAGTTGACAATAATACATAGGGACCTGAAGCATTGCCATAGTTTCTATGTGTTGTAGGAGCATACAACTTTCAGGTAATAAACCCAAGCTCAGATCACAATGGGCCTACTCTGTCCATACACCTACTAAGTGCTTCCTACTGTGGTCCAAATGTACAATTGGAATATACATACCAGATAGTCAGGAAAACCTCCATATTGCTTCCTGACCTATAAGATAAGAGCCATCACAGTGGGCAAGGCACAGTGGAAGCCTCTGAAACTGCCACCCAACTTTAATCAATATAGTAAAACACAAGGAATATTGAATCTTGGGTAGAATGCCAAGATTAAAACCACCTCTAATTACTTAAGGGATGCATGCCTTGTAGTTCCAATCATATCACTATGTAACTTAAAATTCTGTTTTATACAAACAAGCAAAAACTAGGAGAGGAAAGTCAACTACTATAAATATAACCAAGTTGTAGCCCCAACTAGAACTGCTTCACTGACTATAACATCTTTGCTAGAGCCAATTGACTACACTACAAGATGGGTGACCACTTATCTGGCATATGCATTTGTTTCCATCACTATGAGAAAGGAGGATCAAAAGCAGTTCATATTTATGTGGGATGGCAGCAGTATGCATTTCAGCTTTTCTTCAGGCCTAATTTAACTCTATGCCTAGTCCACTGTATCAGTGGTATCAGATTAATTAGACTGGATAACCAAGAAGCAGAGAATACAGTGGAGACTTTGGTGTGGCACACACATTCCATGGGGTGAGATTAAAGCTGCAGGAATTTCATTGAGTGTAGTATGCCTAGACCTACTCTCTAAAGTGAAGGACAAAAGACTGTATTTTACACCTTCACTAAGAAGTAAGCACAAGGGTTAGTAGGCTTTTTTTGGGTTTTGACAGCAGCATAATTGACAGCTGGAAATACTCATTTTACCCTTTTACCTGGTGACTTGGAGGGCAGCCAAATTTGAACTGGGTCCAGAACAGGAAAGAGCCCTTGAACAAGTGTATGCCAAAGTGCAAGCCATCTTGCTCCTTGGGCCATATAATCTGGCAAACCTCATGGTCCTGGAGGAACTATGAAAATTACAGTATAGTGTTTATAGCAAGTCCCAATAAGAGGCCCTCAACTTTAAGACCCGGGTTTCTTGAGAAGAAACGTGTCGTCTGTAAGAAGTACTACACATCATTCAAAAAACAGGTCCCAGCCTATACTGAGTCTTGGCCGGGATTGAGAGGCTGTTCCTGAGGGATCACATGGCCATGTGGTCAGAGCTATGCATCATGAGCTGGGTTTTGTCCAACCAAAGAGTGATAAGACTGGGTGGGCTCAACAACAATCCATCATAAGATGTCAGTGTAATAGGGAGGATCAAGCATAAGAAGGGCCAGAGGCACAAAACAGCGGCATGAGCAGTGGCCTGGAATCCCCCACATCAAGCTCCCCTGTGCCAATTGTTCTCTCCTTCAGCTCATGCCTATGACTGTATGACGAGCCACCCTTTTGACTGGCTGACAGGACAAAGTAATCCCAGGATGGATCAGCTTCATATGTTAATATAAACTGAAAATGGATTGCTGGGGCATTACTTCCCTGCACAGGAGCAGCCCTGGAACAAATTGGTGAGAAAAATTCTTCCCAAACTACAGAGCTTTGGCTGGCATACCTAATCATTTGTTTTGTGTAGAAGGGGAAGTGGTTCGTGATAAGACTACATATAAAATCAGTAGTGAGTAACAATGTTTTATTTAGTTGGTAAGACACTTAGAAAGAAAAATATTGGAAGATTTGTGCAAGATCTGAGGAAGTGGCAGAGAGATGGACCTGTGAAATAAACACGAAGGTAAAAATTATTGTATTACATGTTAATGCTCAGTAGAAGGGATTCCAAAGAGAAATATTTAAAAATAACCACCTAGACAGAATAACTCAGCCGGCCTCTATCTCTAGCTGGCAAAATGAGAGCATAAACAGAGTAACCATGGTGGTAGCAATGGAGGATGTGCATGGGCTCAAAACTTGTGCTCCAACTCACCGAGGCTGATCTCTGGACAATGAGTAGACTCCAGCACCAGAGACAGACTCTCAGCTCCCATTATAGCATCAGCCTTTCAGGAGTCTAACTTGCTATTTAGTGGTAAATGAGTTATTTTTAACTCTTTCTGCTGCAAGAAGGCCAATACATAATCTTGACACGGACTGCACATATTACAGGTTTTCATTACCTGCCTCAGCTGGCACCACTAACCAAGAGTTTAGACAGTGACTGATCCCACTAACACAGAAACGTACAGAACACTGTGTTGTAAAACAGATCCACTTTATAGCAATGGGCATATGACTATGGCCCTAACATACCCCACACCACCCAGAATCTGCTAATCAATCTTTTGAAGGTACAATTGAGGAGTCTACTTGAAGCTGTTGCATGTTTAGGATGGGACGTAATCTTCCAGAATGTTGTATGCTCTAAGTTGTTTCAAGTAGAAAATTTCCATGAATTCAGAAAACAAGGAATGGAAATTGGAGGCTGGCCCAACCCAGCATCATCCCCAGAATTTCTCACAGGGAATCTTTGCTTTCTGTTCCTGACAATATTGCTTCTCAGGGTCTAGAGCAGGGATATTCAATAGAAATTTCTATGATGATGGTTATGTTCAGTGTCCACGCTGTCTAACACACATGTGGCTGTTGAGCATTTCAGATGTGCTACTGTGACTGAGGAACTACATTTTCCATTTTATTTAATTTTAATCAAGCTTCATGTACTTTGCCTGCTTTTAGGATGAGGGTACAGTTCCTCACTGAAGCATCACTCTCCTCTATGCCACAGGATACTTTACTTTTCTAGCTATGACTCAGGAACTTATCTGCTAGGTCCCTAACTGAGGGACCACAGTCTTTGCTGTCTGGGTGGTGTTACTGCTGCCCTTTCAATGAGCATTCAGAGAGATGCCGGAACTGTCCCCTGAAAACACCAGAGAGAAGGTCTGTGTGTTAGGCTGCCCTTGCATTGCTACAAAGAAATACCTGAGATTGAGTAAGTGTAAGGAAAGAGATTTAATTGGCTCATGGTTCTGCAGGCTGTACAGGAAGCATAGTGCCAGCACCCGCTTCTGGGAAGACGTCAGGAAGCTTTTACTTATGGCAGAAAGTGACGGGGGAACAGGCATGTCACATGGCAAAAGCAGGAGCAAGAGAGAGGCGGTGGGGTGGCCGGGAGGTGCCATGCACTTTTAGACAACTAGATCTCGCAAGAACTCACTATCAGGAAAACAGCACCAAGCTATGCGTGGTCTGTCCCCATGACCCAAACACCTCCCACCAGGCCTTGTCTCCAGCATTGGGGACTGCAGTTCAACATGAGATTTGAGTGGGGACAATATCCAAGCTATATGAGTATGGAACAGAGCTCACACCCCATCAGCTGTTCCCTTAAAAAAAAGCTCTACACACACCTTTCCCTAATATCCACTTACTTGACCCTTTCATCTCTCATTGGATGGGAAAGAGCTCTGAGACAGCAAAAGGCTTTCTATTTTGAAATTCTGCATATGGTCTAACATCTCCTTTGTAATACAGTATGGAGGCTTGGTGCCATGGCAGAAATTCCCATTTTAACATCCTATTTCATGCATTATGTAGGCGGAGACACAAAGTGCAGAATATTAAGGTGCTTTTCTTCATTGGACTTTAACAGCACTTACTTGTTTTCCATAATGAGGCATTGGGAATGTGAGTTACAGTATAATTAATATTGGACCTGTTGTAGGTCGAATAACTGAACCACTGTGAAAGATTCTCAAAATATATAGCAATTTTTTTGGGGAAAATGAGAATTAAGATCTATAGACAAAAATTGACGAATGTGATTTTGGAATGCAACTGATTTGTATGTTGAGAACTTGCTTGGATTGGTGGTTGTTTTGCTACCCAAGCCCTCAAATAGTTACTTTTGACTCCCAGTGGCACGGAGTTTGGAGATGTCTGCCTGGAGAGAAACTGCTGACCTTGCGAAAGCTGACAGCCCTATCCTGCTGCAAAGCATTTTAACTGTCTCATCGGAGTAGCCCTGCACTTCAAACAATTAAGCAAATAAGTCCCATTCATCCAGAACAAGATCTTTCCCAATAGTTTTTGAAGATGTTTACTCCAAATTATCAGTCTAATTTCTTCCAGCCATTTAATATGACTTAGGTAAGCTTGCTTAGTGAGCTTGAATCCTGGTGATTGATTACTTGGAATGTGGACAGCTTCTACATTTCTTGTGATGCCTTCTACTTTGGAATCTGTTGGTGAATAGTTTCTGAACTTACACAACTTGCCTATCAATATGCCTAATAAAAGATAAGTTAGTCCTGCAAAGCAAGACACTTAAGTACAGTCATATTTTATGCAAAGAGTGCTTCCTTGAAGATGGCACATCATTTGAAATTCACGTCATTTAAAACTAATTTTCCCATAGGAATAAATATAAAATTACAAGATTTCAACTTTTTTATGAAAACTGAGAATTCATTAATATTTTATATTACACCATTACAAATTACCATAATACAGCTTTACGTAAAATGTGATCCCCCACTTTGTGTCTATGAAGAATGACAAAGTTACAGATCTTTAATATGTGAGACTAGAGAGTTCTTTAGTTTGTTTTCTGACAGATATTAGGAATGGCAAACTCCAAGTAACTATTTCAAAATAAAAATAGCAATGTTTTCGAGAGTCTAAATATCTATGAAATAAATACTGAATTAAGAGTATACATTATTCACCAAGTTAATCTGCTTTGTTTATAGCCAAAGTGAATGGAAAACATTTCTGATTCCCACGTTCTGAGCTTAGGACCTGCGCTTCAAAAATAAAGGGAACATCAAGCCTTAAATGTGCTTCTGATGTTAATGATTTCTCCACATATTTCAGGAAGGTCGGGATGCTGACTCTGACAGCCAAGTACAGAAAGCCTAAAAAGATTGCCTTAATTCTATCAGAGCATGTATTTCGTGGTATGTTAATATTTTGCATTAAGTCACTTTTGAGCTATTAAAGCTTTTTATTTTCTCTTTTTTTCTTTTCAAGTCTGTGAATCAACAGAAAGCACTGGTCCATGTATTGATTGTATTTCTCTTGGTCCTGTGCTGCATACCAAGCTTTCAAGATTAGTTTTGGAGGTGGCTGCAGTGACTCCATCTTCCCCCAGTGTGCTCTCTTTGCCCTTCCTTAGGCTTATGGAATTAAAAATAAACGGATAATTTCAGACAGCTGGAAAAATACTCCTGTTCATTTTATATTAATGGACAGACTTGGGGATATGTGCTGCTTGTATCCATTAGGAGAACGGTTCATATATTAAAAAATATATATGTATATAATTTTTTTCTTTTTACTGTAGACATATTGAAGTGTTTTCTACACAAGTGTGAAGTTCTTTTCTGAAGCTCTGTCACATGTTTCTCCTCCATTTCCTTGTGGTTCAGAATTCTCTGCTCTATCAATGAGGCTCCTAGCAAGAAACAGATGTGCTACAATTTGAGTGTGATCCACCCCCTCCAACCCCACCCCCACCCCCAACCCCGCTCCACAATTTCAGGTGTTGCCAATGTGATAGTATTGAGTGGTGGGTACTTTCCAAGGTTATTGGGTCACAAGAGCTCCTCCTTTTGTAAATAGAATTAAGGCCATTATAAAACAAGCTTCGCACAGGATAAGGCAAGCTGCTTTTCCAGCTTCTGCCCTGTGAGGATACTGTGTTTTTCCCTCCAGAAGATGCAGCCATAAGGCACCATCTTGGAAGCAGAGAGCAGCCCTCGTCTGACAACTGAAATTGCCACCACCTTGATAGCAGATTTCCCAGGCTCCAGAACCATGAAAAAATGAATTTCTATTCTTAATAAATTACCCGGTCTGAAGTATTTTGTTATTGCAGCACATAAACAGAGTAAGACAATATAGTACATTCAGAGCAGTTTAATAGAAAGTCCAGAATGAAGGCAACCAGCTAGAGATGTTTGAGGCACTTGATATATTTGAACTATAGGATGCCATCACTACTTCTAAGCCTGGAGAAGAAAAGGGAGGGCATGGTGTTACTGGAGTCTAAAGACAGAAGGGGCCATGGAAGAGCACTCTCCCTGACACCAGCAAAAAATAAATAACCTAGTTTCTCTTCCAGTCCCTCATGCCTGTGTATCTGCCATTCATCTCAAATCACTGAAAGCACAGAACAACAATAACAACAACTAAAACAACAAAAACCTGTGGGCAGTCCATAAAAGCAACTTCCAGTCACAGAGCAGAGCAAAGGAAGGCCAAGAATGAATCTGGGGGAGCAAATGGAAAATAACCAGCTCATCTGCCCTCTTATTGGTCTTAAATAACTCTTGCCTCTAAATTCCCTCCATCTGCCCTCCCCTCCTCCTTTGGCTTTCATCTCAAAGCAAGTTCAATCTATTTATTTTCGTTTTAAAATGTATTGAGTGCAGCTATACAGAAAGCTCTATAGTAGAACTGAGAATACATATTAGATGAAATCCTTGAATGCTGGCATAAAGCTCATGACAATGAGCGTGAAAAGGGAGTTTGAATGGAAGTCACACCAAGACAGACACTACCCCTCCTTCGTCTTGACTCCTCCTCCTTCATCTTGACTCCTCCCTATCAGTCCACTCTGTAGCCAGTCATCTTCTTAGCAGCTTTCTCTGTGCAAGATCCCTTTCTTTCCATGGGCCCTGCCTTGCTATTCTCTAGAAAAGTGAAACTACACACATACACACACACACACACACAAACACACACACACTTTTTTTTTTTTTTTTTAAAGCTCTCAGAATATAACACTAATGTTAAGGAAGCCAAACATAAGTAAAATGTGAGTGTGGGGGCTCAGAAAATGCTGCCTCAAAGTACTTTGAACTGAAGAACTGAATCATCAGAAGCAAGATAATTACTCTGACCTTCCCTTGCTTTTCTGTGTCAGAGCTGGCTGTAAAGAACTTCTCTGACCTACCTTTTCTGAAAGTAGTTTATAAGGCACTTTTTTTCAAAGGGGTCCTGCCCCACATCTAAGGGGAAGGAATGCTACACAGAGAGTCCAAGAAGCGTCTGAAGTCAGGTGTTAGCTAAGAACCCTCCCTTAATCTATTACCATTAGGTCATATTCTTTGGTCCAATCACGTTTCTACACAGCTGTTCATTCTTTATGGAATGTAAACACAAAAATAAACACTTTTCTGAAGCCCCTTGTGTCACATAAAACTTTGATTAAATAAATGTGTTGTGCTTTTCTCTTGTTAATCTGTGTTTTGCTATATGAGTACTGTCATGACCCTTAGGATGGGCGAGGAAAGATATCACAAAATAATGTGACTTTTAGTTATCAGTTTTCTTAATACTAATAAGAAAAATATAAATGCACAAGAATATTCACAGGAACATATGTAACCCCAGGAATAAACCAATGGTTATGCTTCAAGCAGTACTAGTATATAGAAGAGAATATACTCCAACTCTTTTGATTTTCACACAACTTTTTTTTTTTGAATGCACAGGGGAACCACTGGCAGAAAAGCCTGCATCTTGCAACTCACTTCTGATATCCTTATTTAGAACCATCCAAATCCACCAGCCTCTGACTGACTGTAGCCATGTCTTAAACTGTTGGAACTACTCCTATTTCTACTACCAAAAATGTGCTGGAGTAGAGGAGAACAGTGCATTGAATGCTCCCATCCTACTGCAGAGTGGGAAGGATTACTGTTGAACTCCAAATTATTTTGCCATAGACACATTGTTTACACAACACAGCTGCTGGAATGACTTTGATGACAGGAACTTATTGAGGCCTTTGGGGGATGATGAGATTTGTTGAAATCATGATGTTTGTTTGCTGCACTTGATTGATGTACCATCACCAGTCCTAGGCTTCAGGCATATTGAGGCGTACACAAGTTTTGTGGACTGAACTGCAAGCCCAAGTCCACTATAAAAACAAATCAATCCCTTGTTTAAAAGTATCCAGCCTGTCTTATACAGCCTGAGAGATAGAGTTCAAGCTCCCTGACAATGTACACAAGGCCTCCTATAATCTAGATCCTATCTCCAAAATTCTCCCTGCTGAAAACAAATGGTAATTATCCAATCATCCCATGCTGTTGATTTCCCTCTTTCTACTTTTCTGCTTAGAATGCCTAATCTATTCTTAAAAGCTCCTTGTCTTTAAGATTCATCTCATCCCTTTTTCATTCCACAAAGCTTCTCTGAGATTGATCCTCTCCCCACTTACAGTGTTTTTTATAACAGTCCAATGGCATTTTGTATTTTCTTTATCAGGGTTCTGAGCACATGATACCCTAATGGATCCTGTTCCCCTACCAGAGGTTCTGCTCCATTCCACAGCCCCCTGCAGGCTGCATCATTCCATGTGCATCACACCTAGCTTCCAAATGTAGCCTCAGGGATCCATGTCTTCCCATAGAAATTCAAGCATACTCAGCTTCCCGTAAGTTTAGGACTTTTTCTGAAGGTATAAGGAGCTCCAAAGAGAAACACATTGTATGACTTCCTCAGTCTTCAGCATCGTACTGAGCTGTTCTACCTCAATTCCTTCTGTAGCCCACCTTCCTTCTATGTGCCCCACCCAATTTATGAACATATAGATACTGGAGGACCAGGACAGTTTATTTCACCACTCTGACTTCTCTTCTGGAAGTTGTCCTGCCATGCTGGCCTGCCTTCCCTATCACTCCAGGAATTCTGGTAAATAAAATATTATCCATCTGCTGATGTTTCTGTCTCTCTGAGATGATCATGAATTCCTTGAGGGCAAGAATTGTATCTGACTTACCCTTATATCCCCAGTGTTGGGGCACAGTACATAGAAGATAGTAGAGCCTAATAATCCGTCAGTGTTATAAAGGAGAAAATGATTTTTAAATCCCAAACCACCACTTGGATTTTTGGATCTTAACCTCCTTGGCCATTAGGGAATGCTGCACTTTACAGTAGAAGAGAGGAAGGCTGCTGGGTTTAAAGTGGACTTTGGGAATCGATCATTGATAATATCTTTCCCAGGTTTCTTCCCATTAGATATCTCTTTAATGAGAATCTTGAAATTAACTGTAGTTATGAAAGAATTTTGATTAAGGGAAAATGAAAGAGGTAAAGACTGTCTTTTCATAGTCAATGGTTTGCTTCAAATTTCTGCCCATAATCTTTCTCTAACTTTTCCATTTCTAGCTTTATTGTGGGTACTCGGAGTTTCTAGAATACAATTCAGTAATCACATCAATATCTTATATTATAAATTATTTAAACAAAAAGCAAATGTTACAAATGTCCTTCAGTTTACAGGTGTCTTAAAGATTAGGAAAGTAAGACTATGGCTATATATGTTATCTGATGTATAATTTATACATGTATGAATAATCAATTTCATCTCAAATAAAGAAATTCCTTTTTAAAATTTGCTTGAGATTAGGGAATGAGGAGGAGTATGTGAATGGGAGTTACAGTAGAAATTAATTTAGTAATAAACATTAATAGTGAAAGCTTTATTGAACACAAGCTTGTTCATGTTGTTCTTGCTCTATGAAAAGAAATTAATAAGGGCTTGAATCACTACCATTTATTGAACACATATGCCACATGACTGTATAGACTCACTCCCTTGTATGATGTGAGCTTGAGATCTTAGTCAAGGTGTAAAAATGTTTCACATACGCAAGGATATTTTTTCTCATGTTATAGCTAAAAAAGATCATAAAGAGTGGTAAATCCCAAAAAGTAAACCAGATCCCAAAACTCCAGGAGAGATTGATTCTACATTGTTGCATTTCTTATCACAAAACTGTCTTCAATTTCAATCTTCATATGACTCCATAATCACCAGCAATAAAATTGGCTTATCGGAATATTATTCTATTCTCACTTAGTGTTTACATAACTCATTTTTATAAATACCTCCCAAAATATCTCTCCTTATATTGTACTTGACTTTACATTATTTCTTTTGATGGTCTAAACGTAATGCATAATTCATCCTTGATAAATGAATCCAGCATGGTTCAACCATGGTTGATAGACTCCTAAATTTACCTGTAAACCAGTAACTACTTGAATTTTCTTGCAAACCAGTAATTGGATATTTTACTCTTCAATGGACTTCATTAAAGTGAGCTAAACAATAAATTCACCCATTCCTGGTCAGATCACCCAAACTGGGGAGAAGTGCACATCTTAATAAAATGGCTATGATTACCTTTCAAAGGATTGGGCTCTGGAATGACTTGAGCCCTAGTAGGCACCGCTTTCTGAGAACTTTATTGTCATGGAGGAGCTTTGCCAAGAAAATTTAAAACAAATTCTTCTTCCCAAAGTGCCAACCATTTCTCCATTATGAAATTTCTACAGAATTCCATGAGAAGTCTCTTCTGTAAAATGAGCCTCCGTACTTCTGCACAGCTGCAATACCTGGCAACTTCCCTAGCCCTAGGACGTGAATACAGCAAACAACAACTCCACTGGCTGTCAAAACCGTGAGCAAGTTCTGGAAATGGAAGCACGCTGCTGCTCTCACCACAGAAAACGAGGCACACACTGATTTTATTACCTGGGTAGTCTCAACTAACAAGATGCTCCTAAAAGGACAGGCAGAATAGTGGTTTATTTCTGGCATGCCAAATGCCTTGGCAGAAGAAATTAATTTTGTCTTTCTTTTGCTATCATCCTTGTCCCTCTCTCTCCACAAGGACAACTAAGCAATGCTGATTGAAGAAGTAATCATTGTGTGCTTAAATATGTTAGGAGCCAGTCAGCAAAGATGGGCACAAGCATTCTCTAAGAGCTTTTCTTCCTTTTACTTCCTAGAAGAGCAATATGCCATCTTGTGAACTAAAAGGGCCCCTGACCAACAACGAAAATTAAAGATGAATGTTCTGCATAACAACTGCAATACAAATCATTCTGCTATCCTCTGGAGTTTGTAGAGAAGATAATTCTTACTTCACTTGCTATAGGGAGGTGCATCTTTCTGGCATCTTCCACAGGACTGTGCTGTTCTGGACTCTGTCCAGAGTCAACAGCTGAGCAGCATGATGTAGCCTATGATTCAAAGGCCCAGGGCAGAAGGGAAATAATTCCCCAATGCCACTTTGTACTATCTTACTTTTTACATAAATAAATCAACATCCTCTGAAATATATTTGATTATGTAGGTAGTAAATTTAAGAAGTTTGCTTCATGTGAAGATGAAACAAGTGATATTTGGTCCTTTAAAAATTGGTCACTGTTGAGAGAAGAACCACACCTCTCTGAAATTATTTTTAAGGTGTGCATTTGGGTAAAAATATCACTGTTATCAGAATGTCAGGTTCTCCCACAAGGAATTTTTTCCCACAAACATCTTTTATTTTCTTGTCACTCTAAAAATATAACTGCCTTAGAGAGCAAAGTTGAAAACAAATACACATTTTGCTGAATTCTTTATATTTCATTCATAGACCTTAGCAAAAGGCTTTAAGATGTATTTAAGTAATTTTTAATGCATTTAAAATGAACATTAACCTGTAACATACAAGCCTACAGTAGGCCAGCTTTCAAGCTGCACATTGAAAAATCCATATTGAATTAGACAAGGTAAATAGAGCCAGTTCATGATTCTTAAGTAGACCTGACATTTACTGTTGGAAACATATAGGATCTGTTGCTATTACTTAGCCTTAAAAGGAAAAATGAGTCTTGGGCCCATTTTTGAAATTATGAGGTACCATAAAAATTGTGGCATTCTGAGGACCCGCCCTTTCTAATTTTGAAAAGTGATACAGAATTTGAAAAAAGATGGAAATCTTACTTTTACAGTCAACTGTGCTCATTAGGAGCTGGAGCAGAATTTCTCTACCACGGCACTATTAAAATCTTGGGGCAGATGATGTTTTGTTGTGGATGTATCCTGTACTTTGTGGATGCTTACCTCTATTCACTTACTGTCAGTGGTACCACCAGTCATAAAAATTAAAAATGTCTCCAGAGATTTCCAAATATCCCAGGGGGAGATGCAAAATCATTCCTGGGAAAGGACCACTGCTGTTGAAGTGTTGCATAAAATCTTTTCAGCCCTTCTCCATTCTTGCAGACAGTAATCTCTGACACTTGACATCATGGATTCCTTCAATGTTGAAAAGGTGCTCTTCTTTCTTTTTGTCTGTGTTGTTCCTGGATCCCCTCTTGGCTGCCTATTTACTGACTTCTCTTTCTCTTCCTTCGTACCACTCAATGAGTCCGGTAAGATTCAGCTGTGAACACTTTCTCTGTCTCCTTTCTCTTTTATCAGGTAGTTTAGTTCATGATTGATTGCTTAATATTATTTCACCTATAGTTCAGGCTTTTCTAAGCTCTAGATTTCCGCCTATCTTCTGGAAACTATGCACCGATACTGTAAACTCCTTATAACCGCCACATACCTAAAAACCACCTCCATATCCATTCATGTTTTCTGTTCTATTATTGCCTTCATCAGCCTCCAGGTGTTCCTGGTTTTAAAATAGGGTGTTGTCTCTTCACTATATTTAATACACAATCATTTGCCTATTATACATTCTGTCCAGTCATTTCTACCTTAGGAAAGCCCTTATGTCAAAATGTTCTTTGGTAACCTCTGGATCTATTCTAACCTAGGCTCTTACTGCTCCCTGTCTTATGTTTGAAGATATTTTCCCTATTGCCTCCCTGTCACTTCCTTTATCTTCCCTAGCTTTGTAGTTCTAGAAGAGGATCCTTCCTAAAGTATAATTCTGATTATAATTTTCCTGCTCAAAACTAATTTTAAATTGCTCCATTGCCTCTAGACAGTGACAGCCTCCATGATCCAATCCAAATATTCTAGTTGTTTTTTTGACTCCCCTTACCATGCCACCTTGTAACCATTTCCTCTCCACTTCTAATATTAGACCAATGAATCATCTCAATATACCTTTTTACCTCACCGTGCAACCATTCCTCCAGCTCTTTTCTTTAGCAGAAATGTTCTTTCTTCTCTCTACTCGATCAATCCTACTTACATGTCAAGATTCATATCAAGGTAAAACTTCCAGATTCCCTGGCAGTAATCTTTCTGTCTCCCAACCTCACCAAAATTCAACATTTTGTATTGTACCTATTCACATATGTGCTTTTTGCATTCTTAAATAATAAGTTATTTGTATTTCCTAAATTATGCAGCATAATGTCTTGTTCTTGAAAGGTACTTAGTGTTTGTTGAGTTATATCTATATCAGAAGATGGGGCTTGTTTGGGCCCTAGCTTCACAAACAGTAAGAATCTGACATTGCATGTAAAGAATTACCCACTGTCACATTCTTCCTAAATACCTAAGTTCTCAGTGGCAGACAGTATTTCTCAAAAGTAGCCACAGCAATATTTTCAGTCCAACATACTTTTCTAGTACCTTGCCACTCCTCTTCAAAAAGTCGAGTCTATTTCCTCTCCCTTTGAAAATGGTCAGGGCTTTGCGGTTGACACAACAACAGAATGCTGCGCAAGTGATGCCACGTGACTTCCAAGGACTGGTCCTCAAGGGCAATCTGGCTTTTCCCTTTCTTACTCTCTTCAGGATCCTCATCCTTGGAACTCAACTTCGCACATACCGGGAGACTCCCGTACAGGGAGGAAATGAGCCCCATAACTGACAGCCAGCATGGACCGCCCATCAGCAATGTGACTGAGGGAGTGAACCTCCAGATGATTCTTTCAGCACTGAGTCTCCCAGTTTTCCTGCTAAGGCTTCAGACATCATCATGCAGTAGAGAAAAACAGCCATTCGTGCTCTGCTCTGTATAATTTCTGACCGAGAGTATAAGTGGTTGTCTTAGACCACATGTTTTAGGATAATTTACTAAGCAGCCATAGTGGCTGGAACATACTTCCAAGTAAATCCAGCAGAAAATGAAATAATATTTTTGTTTATTTTCTACTCATATGTAAGAGATGAGCCTTTTCTCTCATAAAGAAATATTTTCTACAATGTTGTGGTAAGGGAAAGGGGCAAGATAACCTTGACACACTGAAGGGAGCTCTAAGTACAGGGAAGAACATACGCATATTATAGCCACAGTTTTTTTTTTTTTTTAAACTCATCTATTATTTTGAGTATGATAATACTATGTTTGTGTATGATAGAAAAATTTAAACTTTGTCAACCTCTGGGAGAATGTTCAGGTAAATTAAAGATATTTTGGAAATTCAGACTAACAAATGCATGGCTACTTATAGGCATACATTTCAAGGGAAAGATTTTCAGGTAAATACAAGTTTGTTTTATTTTACTTTATTAAATTATTACCTGATTATTACAAATTTGTTGTTTGAGTAAATAAAAAGTTACTGTACAATTTGAAGGTTAGTCTTTTTTTTTTTTATGGCATTATCTTTCATACAGATCTCTAGAAGATGTTTACTTTGAGGAAATGTTGATCTTTTAAAGATCTGCCACAAAATTCTTCTAGCCTACTTTCTGATCAGCTCCCTTTTTATTACGAGTCTATGAAATGATAAATCACAATTATTTCCTGTTTGATTTCTTCTGCATAACAGTCCCCTTAGCTCTCTTCTCATTCCCAGTAATTAGTGAGCTCTCTTCTCTTTTACTGTTAATGTCACTAGTATTCAACTGACATCTGTCAAAACTTTTGGTATTCTTTATTGAGTTATTATTGAAATGCTTTTAAAATGGATGAATGCGGCCGGGCGTGATGGCTCACGCCTGTAATCCCAGCACTTTGGGAGGCCGAGGCGGGTGGATTACGAGGTCAGGAAATCGAGACCATCCTGGCTATCACGGTGAAACCCCGTCTCTACTAAAAATACAAAAACAAAATTAGCCGGTTGTGGTGGTGGGCTCCGGTAGTCCCAGCTACTCGGGAGGCTGAGGCAGGAGAATGGCGTGAACCCGGGATGTGGAGCTTGCAGTGAGCTGAGATCCAGCCACTGCACTCCAGCCTGGGCAAAACAGCGAGACAGCGAGATTCCGTCTAAAAATAAAAAAATAAAAATAAAATAAAATAAAATAAAATAAAATGGATGAATGCAACAGTCATAAAGTTGTCAATTTTATAACTTCTGGATGAACTTATGAGAATTATTATGGCTTTATAGTATCAGGTGTGAAAGCATTCAAAATGAGTCAAAAGATTTTTTTCCTGTGTCTCTTAAATACAATTATGAATTAAAAAAAACATAACAAAAACAGCATAATGATCTAGATATTATTACTATTATTGCTACGCAGTAGAAATAAAACTTCGTTTATACATTTTTCAAGATGTGGACCTATTTTCCAGTATGTTTTACTTTACCAAATCCTGTTTTAAATAAAGTGAAAGTAGTCCTCAAGAGATTGCAAATTTGAATTAATTATAAAATCATAAATCAGATGTTAATTTTGTTAATTCCAAACATATTTAAATATAATGATATTAACAATAAAAATATAACAACGAATATTTATTGAGCATTTACTATATGTCAGACACTGATAGGTACTCTTCTAGAGTTAGTTTATCAGATTCAAGTATTAATGCATTTAATCTACACAATTACTTTGGATAGATACTTTAAATTTCCTTTTTTTTAATAGATGAGGAAAAAGACTTACAGGGACTATCTATGTATAGAAATGCATTCGTTTTCAACATATATCTATGTGTGCTCTTTGTAAATGTACATGCATACACAAATACAGGCACACAAATTAATATAGCTGTATCAAGTTTTCTGAAGGAAAGACACAACATCATTTAACTAGCATATTTTCTTCTTTGTTTTTACAGTGGCTCTAATCCAGTTTCTGTCTAATAATTGTCTTCCCTGAAATGCCCATTTTTCTCCAGAAATGGCCTTTGAATAGAATGTTCTAGCTGAGGGGCTCCCTGTTGTAACGGTTCCCGTAGCCATCAGTACATTAGCTCCAACTGCTACTGTAGCCATTGCCATTTACGTTTCTCCCAGGAGAATTCAGATGAAAAAAGGAAACTGTTAGTGCTAAGTGTGTGCCAGGTTTGGATATAATCTCTAAACACATTCTAGCTGAGCCTAGAATGAGAATATTTTCTTTTATTTTTCAATGGGCAAAAATACTATGTTATAGAGTACAAAATGTGAGTGCATTACAATAAAAACAGTAGTATAGTAAAAATAGACACTCTTAGGAGGACAGAAAAGATTTTATTTGGAACAATAGCTTTAAAAACAGACTCTTACTTCTCTAAGTTTAAGTACTGGGAAGCCAAGGGGACAAAATTCCAATTTAGTTACTGAACCCTCACTTTTTCCAGATTGTTCTTCCCTTAAAATAGGTAACAACAGTGACTGTAATTTCAACCAAGGAGTTTGGCACTAATTCAAAATGAGGATTTTAATAAACTTCAATGTTATCCTAACATCTCCTCTCTTCTCCTAAAACCATATATGTGAAGGTATATGTACCTTCACATACATATTTCTTTGCCTATTTTTATCTTTAAACGTTTTATTCTTCTACACTTCGATTTTGCTGAAAGTTATGTTCTAAGTCATAAGAAGGGAGTTTCATGTAAATCTGTAGCCAAGAAGACTGGGAATCATGAAAGTCTTTGGAAATTAAACCCTTTATCTTCAAAATGTGGTGTTATTGCTTCTGAATGTGAGAGTTAAAGATTGAAACCTGCTGCTAAACGACCTTGCTCAATATGTTTGTAGGTGCAGCTCAAAGAGAATCCAACAGATTCCTCCTTGTTTCTGTGCAAGTACATGATGCCTCACAGTCAATATGGTAAAGTCTGACACACTCTACAGAGAGGGGAGGGTAGAATGTTAGTTTGAGCACAACTGGAAAAGGTGTAATTAGAGAATGAAACCATAATAATAGAATAAATATAAAACTTAAAAAATAAAAGTAAAATAAAGCAAGAAACTGTGAGTAAAAATTCGTGTAAAAGATCAAAACTAAATGTAAACCTTCCTAATAATCCCACAGCCTCCTGGAGTTTTAAATCAGAAATATTATAGCGGAATAAACCCAAATATAAATGACTTAAATAACCATTCCAGAATCCCACAAAACCATTCATCCATACTTCCATTTATTCAGTTATTACTGTAATTGGTAAACCAAGTACAGTATTGTGGCCTTCTGACCATGTGAGATACCAGAAGTTAGACTCATTTTTAAATCACAAAGGTACTATGAAAAGCAATATTGAAAATTTTAATGAGATGGGATAATGCAAAGAGGCAGTCTTGGTAAATGATTAAGTGACTGTTATGTTTTTATGAGGTTTACTGCTTCTGGTATATATATTATTAGGGTGGTGTGTAAAAGTGATATGACAGAAATTCCTTTTTCCTAGATAATTCCACCACTTTACTTCTGAACAAGATTTAAAAACTGTTTTGTTTTACAACTCATACCAATCCCTCATACATTTTTCCTTTGTTCTCTACTTCTCTTTCTTCTCAAGATTCCAAACCTAACAGAGTTTATAAATGCATGTTCATGGCTGGGAAGTAAAATGAAATCTGAGAGTTGTTGAAGGACAGTATTGAACTAGTTCAATGAATTGCATTTTTTAACATAATCCTAGATATTGAGCATATAGTTGTGGCAAATGGATAGGCTTGATGACCCGAATACATTACCTATTCCTTTATCCATACACTTTGCTCTGTATCTTTGCTATTCCTATTAAAAGGGTTAGTGTCTATTTGCCTATCGCATCAACGGCACATAGACATGTGATTTGCTTTAGTCAAAAGGTTGTTAGCAGCCTTCACACAAGCAAAGGCCTAAAAAAATTGTTTGTATTGTACATTTTTACTTACTCCCTTGGAAGCCTGCCCTATCAGATCAAGCCTGAAGTAGCATATGGAGGATGAGAGACCAGGTGGCACAGTGTCAACTTATCCAATCCAACAACCCCCTAGATCACCCAGCCCCTATACTACAAAACAGCTAATCACAGATATATGTGGGAGTCCAGAAGGTCCCAATGAAGCCCAGCAGTGATAAGCAGAATCCCCAACCCACTAATACATATGTAGGAATAAACAAGTCATTGTTATATAAAACACTTAACATTTATATAAAAATGTGAGATATTTGTTAAGCAGCAATAGATAACTAACATAACATCTCAAAAGATTTATACTCTTCATCTTTAAAAGCAACATCATTTGGAACATCAAGGGGGAATAGGTTTTGGTTTGTGCCAGATGCCATATTAAGAACATTATTAATATCAACATTATCATCCTCACAATCCTACACAGTAAGTAATAGTAAAATCAACACATTTAAATTGTAAACTGAGACACAGAAACGATAAGTGATTTGCCCAATATATTAGGTAGGGCTAGACTTTTCAACCAACACTGCTTAGCTCCATAATATGGGATTTTTAGCTACTGAGCCATATTAAATAAGACTACCACTCTTCTGGTAGAGCACTGCCTTTTGCAGGGATAGATTCAGGCTGTTGTTTCTTTTATTCACTGGAATTTTCTTCCAGGTGATCACTTTTCCAGTCTAGTCTTTTCGTATAATCCATTGAGATAAGTTCATGGATTGTTTCTTCAGATCTCAAAAAGCCTAACAAATGAATAAATATAATTTCAAAAGACTAGTCAGAATTTTAAATGAACACAGCCCACATTTCTGCTCTAGTATCCTATGAACATGACTTCTTCTATGTCAAATATAAATGTTCAATTATTTCTTAAATAGGAAGGCTATGTAATGAACATTCTTTCCCTCTGCTCTTCATTTTTTTGTTGTTTGTTTAATCAGTTTTGAGAACAAACGTAAGGCAAGTATTGTAATATATGCTAGGCAAGAATTTTTAACTGGACAGAACTCACAGGCCACGCAGAGTGAATCTGGAGAAACACCCATGTGGGAATCAAACAGGAAATCCTAACACCTGATGACTCCACCTGTTCCCTCTGACTCACTCCAGGCACAGCTGAGGTGATTAACAAGGTATCATGTCTACTTCCTGTGTGGAATCTATTTCATAGCTCCAGGGATTGCCGCTCTTCCTGGATGATTATTTCCCAATGTTTTTAGGAAGACATTTACTTAAACCTGTATATCGCTAGGGAAATGTGAGGAAAATATTAAAAATAACTGGGATAAGGGAGAAGAGAAAGTCTGTATTTTAAAATACAAAATGAATGAGATTTGTATTTTGGGAAGAGACCAGTTGTATGTGAAGAGCTGAGTTCGACCTTCAGAGTCAAATGACGGTTGACCACTCCCTCCTACTCACCCAAGTGTGAAATATGAGAGCAGAGGGACCCTTATTGAATTTAAAGGGCAATAAATGTAGACCAAATAAAAAGAAATATTTTCTCACACAGCATATAGTTAACCTGCAGCATTTCTGGCTCCAAGGATCATTTAATTAAATAATCTGCACAGACAGAATTAAGTAATTTTATGACCACTAATAACATCTTCAGTGCTACAAAGTGAATATGGTGAAGGTAAATCAACTCACATTTTTCAGGCGTAAGTTAATTGTCCATAGAAGATAAGAATAATTTTCTTTCCAAGTGGAAATAACACTGGACCACCCAGTAAACCCCCACTGACTTCCTTATAGGTAACAGGAGAGAAATTTAGACTAATCATTTCTCCAATTGTGAACCACCCCCCCCTTACAATATTGATGCCAAAACCATTAGTGGTTGAATCTATCTTGGCATCTCTATTATATTTTATATACAAGTAAAGGTTTATAGCAGGAAAATCTATAAAAGTGGGGGAAATAAATTAGAGAAATTAAAGATATGAATAGTTTCAATTATACAATTGAAAAAAACAGTAGTGTTTCATTGGCTACCCAAAATTTGGTATGTTTCCTGACAGTCAGCTTTAGTTAGTGAAATACTAGATTTTAATAGGAAAATGTGGGGGTAGACTGCCGTAATAAAGTGCTACACACTAGGTGCCTTAAACCACAGATAGGTATTTTCTCTTATTTCTGAACTGTTGAAGTTTAAGATCAGGGTGGCAGCATATTTGGGCTCTGGTGACAGCCTTCTTCCTGACTTGCAGATAGCCACCTTTTCCTTGTGTCCTCCCACAGTGTGCAAAAGGAGAGGAAAAGAGTCACCTCTCTGATGTCTCTTCTTAAAGGTCACTAATCCCAACATCAGGTTCCCACCCTCATGAACCTCATCTCAACCTAATTAGCCCCCATCTCCAATGCCATCCCATTGGTGATCATGTCTTAAACACATGAGATTTTCAGGTTGGGGCTGGGGGACACAATTCCATCTTTAGCACTAAATAGTCACTAAGTCCACAATCTAATCAATAAATAAGGAAATTCTCATGACAAGCAACTTGTATATCCAAACTCCAAATACAAACCAAGTAATACTCTTGGCAGTAGAGGCATCAAAGGGAAAAAAAGTCCTTCCTTCATCCTTCATCTTAAATTGTGTTTTTAGTTTGTTCAGGGAAGTACATAGTACACATACAAATAAATAATCTTAATGCAATGTTTTACATAATATAAAGAGAGGGTATAACTAATGCTTTGAAATCACAGAGAGAAAAGGTGGTAGAGGGAAAGGTAACAAGTAAGAGCTTGTCAACTAGACACGAGTATTCAAGAAGAGTTGCAGAGTTAACTGCCATTACATGACCAGGCAGAGGGAGAGAACATGTCACATTCTTGACAGACATAGCCAGTAGTACAATCTGGCTGAATCATATTATGAATGACAGGGAACTGATGCTATTTATCTGAAAAGGTATGTGGAGATCAAATGTAAGACCAATTGCTTCTGTAGATCATAAAAACCTGCATTTCTAAAGTAGAGGATCAGTAGTAGAAAGGTTAGTAAAAGAGAAAATGTATTCAACAATTTTTCTAATATGTTCTACAAATAGCAAGAAATGCCTTACAAAGTGACAGCACAGTAATGTTTCCTTCTCTAGAATTTTAGAATGGCATTGCCAATAGGAGAATCTGAGGCAGCTAGACAAATTTAGGGCATCTACACAAAAAAGCTAAATGTATGATGGAGACATAGCTACCAGCTCTTGAGCAAAAGAAACTGAGAGATGGATTATGGTTCTTCATATAATTATTGAAAATTAAGAGAGTTGTAAATAAATTATCATAGGAGAGAGTTGACCATATCGCATCAGATTGAACTGATTTAGGAAACTGAAATTTCCTTGTGATTCACTTTCATATTCTCTTCATAGTACTAGTAAAATAGGCCTTGGACACATACTGGATTTAGATACTTGTCAAAACACATGCATGACAGAGCATTCTTGACTGCTTTGAAGGTTCATTACAAGATCCTGTCAGAGGAAAGAAAACTGTGGGAAGGTATTATATTTCAAGTAAATAAGTAAAAATTAATAAAAATTATGAGTCGACAGAAAAAATCAAATATTACAGATTTGTGTTGTGCATTGATTCATATGACTATTTATTATTATTTTATTGAGGAAATAATCTATAATTTTTTTCTTTGCTGAGATGACTATGATTTTAATTATAAACACATTTAACATAATTTCTAATTAATTTTCTTTTACATGGGTTTATCTATATACAGCATAAAACTAAAAGCTGAGTGGCACTGAGGTATTCCCATTTTTGAAATGGGGTACATTTATTCCTTTGGAGACTGGGAATTTGGAATTCTATTATTTTAAAGGAATAAAAGCTTTTAAAGGATGAGAACATCAAAATGAGGTCAGAGGGACAGCTACAAAGAAGAGAGTTATAACATTTCATCACACTCTTTAGCTCTGTTTATTCTGCTCATCATTTTTCAATTTGTGATTTATATCTTTGTTATTATTAAATTTTTAAAAAAGTTTAAAAAAATCTTTAAAAAGTTTAAATAAAACTTTGGCCATTTAGCCTAGAAATTATATACATATTTTCTCCTGTGTTAAATGAGCATCATTTACATCCTTAACACTGTTAAAATTTTCTGTGGGAAACACATTAACCAATTTACTCTGGATTGCCTCTTTGTATAATTTTGTAAAGTCTTTACTTTCCTCATATTTAGCTTTATCAAATAAATTAAGTTCATGCTTTTATATTTTTCTTATAACTCAACAGCATAATCCTAGAAAACTGAAATTTAAAGTGTCTTAAAATATCATGCAAAACAAACAAAAATATGAAAGTCCTATTTATGAAGCAGAATCTACATTCTCATAGAGTATATTTTTATGAATAATCTTATTCAAAGTGTTTTGAAGTGACCCAGACCCAACCCTAATCATATTTATGGTTGTTGCTATGCTTAGAATATACTGACCATAAACACGGTCTAAAGGTGCTTATAGGAAACTCACTAGTTACTCCTTTTAAGCATCAGAATAGAATTTACAGTTACTCACAATCATTTGATTGCCTGCTTATTTTTTTCCTATTAAAATTGTGGATGCTATCAAAGAATACAATAAGGTTATGTAATGGAATTTAAACACATTTTATTGCAACAATATAAGTTCTATGTACAGTTATAAGCAATATGGCTGTGCTTAATAATCTTACATTGCAAGCATAATTGTGGTATCAAATTAGTAATTTTCACAAAGTACTTGCATTAGAAATTGGTATGATACAATATATTTCAATTCTCAGTTGCACAGGAAGATAACAATTTGTTTAATAGGAGAGCTGGGGATACAGTTCATACTCTTAGATCTGATTGTCCTGTTTATACAAAGCTCAGATTCCTAGTCACAGAATTTTAGAGCTTGAAGAGACCTTAGAGATCATATAGTTCAACAACTTTATTTTATAGAAAAGAAAGTAGAAGTTAAGGGAAGTTCTTTGACTTAATGTAACAGAAAATTAGAGAAGAAGCTAGAATGGAAACCACTTCTCAACTTTCCTAGGACTGCAAAATGAAGTTGGGGCAAAAAGCTTAGATTTTAAAATCTTATGCACAGAAATGGTATTAAAGCCATTGGGTTGGACTGAGTCACTGAGGAATTAAACAGGAGGTGCGTGTCAACCTGTAATTGTTGAGCAGAAGAGAGAAAACTAGCAAAGAAGGCTGCAAAAAGTAGCAGGTAAAATGTTAAGAGAGTGTGGGATGATGGAGCCCACGGAAAGAAATAAGAGTTGGTTCTGTATTAAATGCTGTTGAAAGATCAAGTAACCAATGCCAGCTTAAATGACCATCTGGTTTAGCAACGTAGAAATCACTAGTTTCCCTGGCAATTGAGGTTTGAAGCCTGATTGGAGTCGATAGAGGAGAGAAAGTATAAAAAGTGACTGAAGGCATTAAGCTCAGGATGTTTTACTACGGTGACAGTGGATGCTGGGAAACTAGACATTAAATGACATCTTCATTAAGCCACTTCTTCAAGTTTGCACTTCCTGTAACAAAAAACAGCAACGTTTAAATTGCTATGGGAAAATGATTTCTGATTTCTTACACGGGGCACATGCACAGTGCTTTGTTTTGGACGACATTATTAGTTAACCACTCATTCTAAAATAAAATGTGTGCTCAATGTGTTAAATGCTGTGGAATCCCTGAAGGTAAGGGACAAAACTCTTGTCATTCTCCATTGTGTTTTAACCTGGGACTTAGCTAAACACTAAGAAAACAATTCACGCTTCTCCCAGCAAAACTTCACTAAGGCACTCCGTGTCTAAAGCATCAGTCCACCTTAAAGACTTGTTTCTTTTAGCAGAGGCTCATCAATATCTGCACAGCCTCACAGGCAGCTAGGAGGCCCTTCCATTAATGAAATGTTAATGACTGAATTAGACCTGTAATAACTGAAGTAGGATGCACTGCTGTGAGTCCATTAGCATCAGCAAACCCCACTGAGGAACAAGTAAACACAGCACACAATGAGAAAACTTTCAGGCAGAAGTTAGAAGTGTGCAGGTGTTTTCACATGGAAAACGACATTTCCCTGAAATAGGATTAGTTTATTTAAGAAAGCTAATCCCATTCACCATGTTTCTTCAGGGGAAAATAAAGACTACAAGATGGATTGTGTACTTATTCAAGATTGTTTTGATTTTTAAATTCTAATATTGCACAATTGTTTCCTCAAAACTTTTTTAGGATCACTTGCCTTGATCATCAGGTGCCAGATATGCCAAACAACTATGCTTTTCTTTTTTTCTTGCCTTGTTTTTTTTCTGGCTTGTTTTTATTTTTGTTATATTTCCCTCTTTTAAGCTTTCGTTGCTTATTGAAAAGCAAGATTTTTGTGAAAAGCAAGAAACGACTGTGAACCCTACAATCTTCTCAATATACCTATCCATTTTCAAAAAGAGGAAAATTATTGGGAGATTTAGGACACTTTTTTGAGTCTTGATTAATATAAGATGATTGTGGAATTCATTTCTGAGATGTAAATATAAATCATATGGCATATAAAGCAAATGCTGTTATGTATTAGCATCTAGTTCAATTCTATAATATACTGCCCTTGTAATAAGCTTGAAGATTTACCATTTTTATTTAAACATATATTGTAATTCAATAATACTTGATTGTAGCAACTTGATGTAAGGCAAAAATAATTGCCATCTCAAGTTATTACAAAAGACAGAATAGCTAAGGCTAATTCTATTAGATTTCTTTATGACATCTACTGTGGGTCTTACTGCCCCATTTTCATATTTGGATCTCTAACCACAGCTGAAAATAACATATATGTAGTTTGAGAATTAGATCTTAGTGTTTGCTTGGTGGATCTTTTAGAAATACATATGAAAAAGCTATAAAATCAATATCATATTATTGTTTTTGCTAAATAAAACAGTATATATCAAATATAGTAGTTCAACAACGAGTGTTACAGCTTATGCTGAACCTCATGCATCCTTCCAGGTCTGGAGTTCTATATTTATCAATAACCAGTCATGTGACACTAACCCAAATCCTTTAACCTTTCAGGGATATTAAAAAAAAAATTGAAAAAAGAAGCTTTATAAAGGAAAAAATGATAAACATTTAAACTTTACATTTATTTGAACTTCAAACTTAAATAATTATACTTGCTGATACATTAAAATGTAAGAGGTGGAGATAAACCCAAGAGGTAAGAGAAAATGAAAATGAAAGGTATGTTAGAAATCTAATCAGCTAACTGTCCCACAAAAAAGGAAAAGTCATATAAGTGGAGCCCAAATTCACAGAAATAATCCAGTCTACATGGGTACAAACTAAATATTTTAACTAGAATTTGCAAATACAACAAATCATAAAACATATATATTTGAACAAATTGCGCTCTAATACAGCTCCTAAGAGATCAGATTTGAATGGGACAAATGAAAATACTGACATGTTTCTTTCTTTCTTTCCTGTAATCTAAATGTTGGTTTGCCATGCAAATCATTCACTCCTTGATTTATGTTTGAAGGGTTCTGGTTATCTTTAGATCTCAAAATACATACATACACTTGCACACACACATACTCACATCATCTTGCTTCTTGAAATCTTTGTCAAGTTTCTTATTTCAGTTTAACTTTGCTGTCCACAGGCAAGAAGAGAAGTTCTGCACAGCATTTTGCAAATAGCAAGCATGACACTGGAGTTGAAATTCAGACCATGCAATGAACTGGCCTATAAAGATGAGGTCAGTGACAAATAGTAACACCTGACAAAAAGTATTATTCTGATTACAGTTAATAGAATGTGTTTTCTCATTCAGAGTATCCAGAGCCTATAAACACTGCCTTACAATTTTAAACGGCTAAGAGAGAGAAATCCATCAAGTCCAAATGATGCACTGATAACCATGAATATGTAACGTATGGATAATCTATTGGTGGTAGTTTCTGGAAGAGTCAGAGATCAAGTAGGGTACATATTGGTAGTATAAACACCACATGAATTACTGCAAACTAACACGCTCATAAAATCAGTCTCAAGAATATTAGTGAATTTAAAGGCAATTTAGAGTAGTAAGCTGTTAGCTTTGAACTGAATCTTAGTATACAAGATTGGATTTCCACACTCCCCAATCTTTTTTTTTTTTGGCTCAGACAACTAGTGATTTCACAATCAAAATATCAAAAGGCTTTTGTAATACCAAATGTCTTCCTCTCAAAGTTATTTTTTTCTTTTGTCTTTAGGTATTAGTCATTCTGTAGAATAATGAACAAGGTATCCTTAAACTTTTCTTTAGTACAAAATTTCAAGCAAAAAGTTTAAATGTATCATTATTTTTCAACAAGGACAAACTCCCATTAGCAATACATATGCAATCATACTTTATTTCAATAAACAGGATTGAGATTATAAAGAAATATAGCAAATGTTGCATTACCTAATGACTCCTATAATTCTAAAATGTTTAGAATATAATAGAACATACAAATATCTTATTGGTATGTAATGATAATATATGGCTTGTCTGACTGAAAAATAACAAACTTTCCAAAAGTAAGATTGGATCAGGATTCGACTCACTTCACCCCAAAGAAATGGAAAAGCCCCAGAATATCACATAATTTAGTAGAAATTCCAGGGCTCATGAAACACAGCTGTCATTCCCCTTTACTTGCAACGGTATTAGTCATTCTTCAGGCTGCTACACGCATATCTGTTGGCCGTTTCTGTAAAAAAATTATAATGTAGAAATTAAAAATCTTATTCGTAATCCAGAAACCCCAGCAATGGTACTCCCTCATTGTTCCTCTGTGTTACTAACACTTATAGAAAATCTCTCGAATACACTAAATTGCACATAGAGAATAAGAATTTCTAGTTAGGCCAGTGCAGTGGCTCATGCCTGTAATCCCAGCACTTTGGGAGGCCAAGGCGGGTGGATCACCTGAGATTGGGAGTTTGAGACCAGCCTGACCAACATGGAGAAACTTCATCTCTACTAAAAATGCAAACTTAGCCGGGCGCGGTGGCACATGCCTGTAATCCCAGCTATTTCGGAGGTTGAGGCAGGAAAAACGCTTAAACCCAGGAGGCAGATGTTGTGTTGAGCTGAGATGGTGCCACTGCACTCCAACCTGGGCAACAAGAGTGAAACTCTGTCTAAAAAAAAAAAACAAAACAATTCCTAGTTAATCAAATAGCTATTGTATTCATTCATTTGTTCGTTCATTCTCTTTTATAGAATTATGTTAAATATTGGTCATATATAAGGGAGATTGTTTGTTTGTTTGTTTGAGACAGAGTCTTGCCCTCTCTCCCAGACTGGAGTGCAATGGCATGATCTCTGCTCTGCAACCTCCGCCTCCTGGGTTCAAATGATTCTCCTGCCTCAGCTCCTTGAGTAACTGGGATTACAACACCATGCCCAACTGATTTGTGTATTTTTAGTAGAGATTGGATTTCACCATGTTGGCCAGGCTGGTCTCGAACTCCTGACCTCCTGATCCACCCGCCTCTGCCTTCCAAAGTGCTGGGATTACAGGCATGAGTCACAGCAGTGGCCAAGGTAGTTTATTTTATGTGCTGTTTGTTCACTGCTCCCAAACATCTCAGAATGCAGTAGAAGGTGTTTCATTCATTTATTCATTCATTTATCCATTCAGTCTATATTCTGAACCCTACCATATTCCAAGCACCGTTATAAATATAGAGAAAGAGACATGAAGAAAACTGTCAGGGTCCCTACTTTCAAAGAGCTTACATGCTCACCATGGAGGGAGTAAAAATAAAATGTCAACAAATAAAACAAATTGGATGTCAGATTGATAGGAATCAAGAAGGAAAAGAGAACAGAGTGAGATGATAAAAGTGACTGTGGTGCTGTTTCAGATAAGGTGGTCTGAGAGGGCCATTTAGAGAGGATGTTTAAGGAGCCATCTGAACAACGTATTAGGCAAGAGTTTCAAAGCATAGAGCAAAACAAGTGCCAGGGCCTGAGGAGGGAGTGAACTTGGCGTATTTCTGGAAGAGCAAATAGACTAGTGTGGCTGAAGAGGAATGAGGGTAAGTGGGGAGATTATAAAGAACCAAGGTAGGAAGGACATGCTAAAGATTTGGGGGCTTTATTCAAAGTGAGATTGGAGGCTATAAGCTGGTATCATATCTTAATTCCATAGCTATTTAAAAATAAATTTATATGGAGATTGAAAAGATGAATGGCAGAAGCTCTGACTTCACTGAGAGAGCAGAGGTGTTGGCAGTGACTTGGAGAGGGACAGGAACTTTGTAACCAAAAGATAACTATGGACACATTGGAGTGGTGGTAAATACAAAATCTTTATAATCCAGGAGTCATTACATATACTTCCTGAGATGGTTAACCGTATATAATAATACAACCTATACATGCATCCTGACTGTGGATTATTACTAGTTATGACATAACTTGACACAGATAATCAAACTTCAAAATGCAGTTAGATCACTTGGTTGGGAAAGGAAAAAGAAAACTAGGTCCAAGGCAGACTTGATAGGAAAAATATGTCAAGAAAGAAAAAAAAAAAAAAGAAAGTCAAAAGGACTTGGCAGAGGATAGAAAAGTGGGGAAGCTAGTTACTATGTCAGATTTTTAGCTCTATACCTGCCTTTTCCAGGAATGGTTTTCTGCTTTCCCTCTCTGAATTGTTATCTCAAAATAACTCCTTTGTTTTTTCAGAAGGATAGAAATTATTCTATCTCTGGTTAACATTTGTTTTGTAGAGGTTCATATTTATTTGCCGTTCTACAGTAGCCTGCCTACTTTAACAAGTACTTTCCAATTACTCTATTATTTCTCAGAGTCACATTTTGCCTCTAATTTTTATTTTGTAAATGCCTCCCATTACTCATAGATTTCTTGAGCTTTCTGGTTTATCCTTTGTGAAGGAAAGAGAAAAGATTATATATATATATTTTTTTTTTCCAGATTAATTCTACTCAGCTGAACTTGTCAGTGATGAGTGTAACTGTGTTTTAAAGCAGAACTCCAAGTCTTCAGGCATGGCAACGAATCAACTAGTTACTCAAGATATGACTACCAAACTATTAGATACACTGGTTATAGTCCTCCTGGTAAAATATTTCAAAAACACTCAACTAAGAGGTCAATTGTTACGGTTGTGCAAATCCGAAGGCGAGTTCTTGGGTGAAATAGACATAAATAGTCTCCACATCTCACTCTACGATACCTTCTGTCTAGAAATATTGTTTCTTATTTTTTTCCTTCACGCAAATTTGAGTTCAAAAGAGCCTAATGACTGTCGCTTTCTCCTTTATCTGTGTTACCATTCACAGCTTTGTAATGCAATCTGAATGTAAACTCAATTGACCCTAGTAAAAGTGAAGTCATGGAACCAGTGCATCTATAGAGAATAAAAAAGCAACAGGTTTCTAACGACAAAGGCAAGGGAAATTTCTCTCCCTTGGGTCAATTTCAGCAAAATGGGTGAGCACAGCACATTCCCTTCCATTTGGAGAAAGATAGAGCAAAGCAGAGAAGACCAAGAGGTGATTTTGCACTTTTTTGACTAGATGGCTACAAATTGAATGTGAATTATAATCTTAGTACAGGAAACTCAATGATTCTTTTTTTATCTTGCAGCTTTGGAAAGTGGAGACATTCTGAAGACGGAAGAATAAAAAAGTAACAAAAAAAAATTGGTTTTCAAACTGGATGTTCTTGTTTATACATATCTATAAATACTGTGATTAATTACAAGCTGTAAGGAAAGAAGAAAGAAAATAATTGAGTTCTTACTTTGTACTGTGCTCATTATATAGACAATTTCATTTTATCTTTACAAATTCCTCCATATTAATTTCTATTTTGAGATGTAAAAAAAAAGAAAACCGAGGCTTAGCAAGGTAATCAGCTGAGTTTTGAACTACATGGCTCTAAAGACCAAGTCTCGTTCACTAGGCCACTGAACATGGGGCTTTGTACAATGGGAGCTCCCGGTCCCTGGTCCCAAGTGGGTCTAAGGTAAGACTGTATTTTTAATAAGCTTTACAGATGATTCCTCTAACCAATCAGGATGCTTAAAGCAAACAAAAAGCCCAGTGGTGAAGACAATGCATCCAGCACACCATGCAATTAGTAAGTTACTTTCCTGAATTGTCAGAAATATGGCTTCAACTTTTCAGGGCCAAGACAGTGCATGAATATGAAATTGCAAATGGAAAAATACAAATGAGAGTATCTTGTGATGGTGACACAGGGCTATACAGGAATGTACCTTAGAAGGTCAGAGTACACACAATAGACATTGAAGTTTCCAAATGAAAATAACTCCTTGACTAAGAGAGAAAAAGACAAAGAAAAGAAAGTGAGGAGATGAACAGTAGTGAAAGACATTGAATTCTTCTACCTTCATTCTAGTGTGAGTGACTCCTAAAAGATGGGAAATGAAAGGATCCCTATGACATCAAACCACAGAAATGGAGCTGAAACTTTCATGGAAAAGAGACATCAATTAGCCTTGGGTGTGGCTGACTTTTAATGTATTTAGCATAGTTCCTGAGAGTACTGGGATGCTGAGCATAGAAGCAAATGGAGCTCCGAGGCTATCATGCCCATTCAAGTAAATAAATAAAGCTAAAGGGGTTGGAAGGGTGGTGAATAGACTATGCATCCTACGCTAGGGAAGCTTGACTGTTCCTTTGCCATCGTACCTCAAGGATGGTTGCATAATAATTTTTTTATCTAAATTTTTTTAGACCTCTGGAGAGAGGATACTTTTGCTGTGTTTCTATTACTGGAAAGGGGTCTCGATCTAGACCCCGAGAGAGGGCTCTTGGATCTCACACAATAAAGAATTTGAGGTGAATCCATAAAGTGAAAGCAAGTTTATTTAAAAGGTAAAGGAATAGGCCAGGCACGGTGTCTCATGCCTGTAATCCCAGCACTTTGAGAGGCTGAGGCAGGCGGATCGCGAGGTCAAGAGATCAAGACTATCCTGGTCAATATGGTGAAATCCCGTTTCTGTTAAAAATACAAAAAATTAACGGGGCGTGGTGGCATGCGCTGTGGTCCCAGCTACTTGGGAGGCTGAGGCAGGAGAATCGCTTGAGACTGGGAGGCGGAGGTTGCAGTGAGCTGAGATTGCAGCACTGCACTCCAGCCTGGGCCACAGAGCAAGACTTTGTCTCAAAAAAAAAATAAATAAATAAAAGAAAGTAAAGGAATAAAAGAATAAAAGAATGGCTATTCCATAGGTAGAGCAGGAGGGCTGCTGGTTGTCCATTTTTTATGGTTATTTCTTGATTATATGCTAAACAAGGGGTGTATTATTCATGAGTTTTCCAGGAAATGGGTGGGCAATTCCTGGAACTGAAGGTTTCTCCCCTTTTAAGACAATATATGGTAACTTCCTGATGTTGCTATGGCATCTGTAAACTGTCATGACACTGGTAAGAGTGTCACTTAGCATGCTAATGCATTATAATAAGCATATAATAAGGAATGAGCACAACCAGAGGTCACTCTCCTTGCCATCTTGGTTTTGGTGAGTTTTGACCAGCTTCTTTACTGCAACCTGTTTTATCAGCAAGGTCTTTATGACCTGTATCTTCTGCCAACCTCCTATCTCATTCTGTGACTTAGAATGCCTAACTTACTGAGAATGCAGCCCAGCTGGTCTCAGCCTTATTTTACCCACCCCCTACTCAAGATGGAGTTACTCTGGTTCAAACACTTCTGACATTTCTGTTACTTCTGGGAATATTCAGAAAAGGGAAGAATCTCAGCCCTCTCTTTACAATATCCCACTTACCTTTTTAATAAACTGCCCTTCAGTTTCTCTCTTTCTCTCTCTCTCTCTCTATTTTTCTCGAGACAGGGTCTCACTTTGTCACCCAGGCTGGAGTCAGTGGCATGACTATGACTCACTGCAGCCTTGACCTCCCAGGCTCAAGTGATCCTCCCTTCTCAGCCTCCTGAGGAGTAGCTGGGACTACAAGTGCATGCCACCATGCCCAACTAAATTTATTATTTATTATTTTATTATTTTTTGTATGGATAAAGTCTTGCTATGCTGCCCAGGTTGGTGTCAAACTCCTTGGCTCAAGCAATTCTCCCACCTCAGTCTCCCAGAGTGTTGTAATTATAGGTGTGAGCCACTGCTCCTGGCCCATCAGTTTCTCTTAAGGCACAGAGGACATCCCCACAGAACCTGATTGTAGAGGCTTCCATATCTCCAGGTCAATTGGGCAGGAGCAGACAGGGACAGATAACACTAAAGACATGGCCATGAAAACATCTATGACAGTAGTTCCTAACCTTGCCTATAATTACAATCTCCTGGGATTTTTTAAATTATTATTATTTGCTAGTACTCAAGCAACACCCCAGACTAATTAATTCAAAATCTTTGAGGGTAGCCCCCAAGCATCAGTACTTTTTAAAGCTCCCAAAATAATTCTAATAAGCAGCTAGTATTGAAAACCACCAGTGAGAGACTTGGTGTGTTTCTCTCAGCATTTGAATATTTTATCCCATAATGCAGAAAATGGAACTTAATGAAAATTATACCTGTAAAGACATATTAAGTAGTTAAGTGTGTATTTGCTTTGAAGACTAGAATGTATGCATATACATCATTATCTTACTTCAAAATCAAAATGTATTTCCAGTGTCACAATTCAAAAATGTTAAAAGATCTTCCACGTTGTCTAAAAAGAAATGCATTAACATTCAAGAACTTAACTGATTATATGCATCTGACCTTGGTTCCTGGGCAAGCCATGACCTTGATTGGTCCTGCAATATCATCCATTACAAAGGTAGCTATTATGCAACTGGTACCTAAATATAAAGCATCTCCTATTAAGGTGATACAGTATAATGTAATGTAAAATCAAAATAATAATAAATTTAAAAATGTTTTCAGTACTGTTATTTGAGTTCCAAATCCCAGATCAACCATTGCCCTAATTTCATAATGTCACAAGGGGAGATACATTTTCTACTGTGATATTTAAAGCACCTGGTCCATTGGAAAACTAAAATTTTATCTTTCCCTCCTCTTCTTCTTTCCCCTCTTGTTTGGTTTGGTGTTTAAGATGAATGACTATTGTGAGGGGGCTGGTAAAAACAAAATGTAGAATTAATAGATTCAATCTTGTCCCACAGAAACCAGCTCGTTAGGTACTTCAGGCTCCTTGATGTTCAAATTTGTTGTCCTCAATGTAAGGGAAGTATTAAATTTAGAACGTCGAGGTTTTTTGGCATGACATACATTGCGGTGAAAAGAAACCTGGATTAGGGGCCATAAGATAGAGTAAGTAAATTCAGCTTGAGAATTAACAAATTACACTATTTTGTGCAAATCACTTAACCAACCTCTCTGAGGTTAATTCTTTCATCTGTCAACTAAAGGACTTGGACAGCACTAAAGAGCTTAGTCCCTTATAACTTGAACTTCTTATGGCATATTTAGATCTGTGACCTGTGGGAATAATTGCATTTTGAGGAATGATGATAATTCATTTAATTTGTTATAAATCAAATGTGGGGTAAATAAACAAGTTATATGGAGTTCCCAGAAAAGACTGAGGAAAAAAAAAAAAAAAACAACAACCACACTTCTTTCCTGTAACTATATTTCTTATAATTGCAGGTTACACAGACTTACATATTGTTTCAGCCTAACACTGATTCAGAACACCCAAGTTATACTAAATATGTAAGATTTATAAAATGACATTACAAGTACATATAAATAAAATTCTGGTGTGTATTTTTGGACACAATACTGTCACTGCAAACAAATAAAAAGAAAAAAGGAAAAAAGATGGATCCAAAGTCAAGTAAAACTTCAAATACCACAAGCTGCATAAATCAAAGCTTAAAATCTGACTAGTAACAGCAGGACCAGATCCATGTGTATAAACTGACGGAGGTGTGGTTTCCAAAGCCACTCAATCCGCTTGTATACACAATGCTTGAATTTATTGAGTTTTGCTGCAGTGACCATTTGCTTCTATGGCTCAAGTTTTGTTTTCTTGAGGGTTTCCCAATCTGTCTCTTTTTTGAGAAAACCACGTGAGATTTGTTCTTTTTATCTAAGCCATTTGCATTCCTCTTAGCGTTTCTCCTTTTAAGGTAAAATGAATGTTAATGGAAGTTAGTGCCAATGATATTTGGCATATTCTGATTTTAAGGAATGAGATTCTTTCCATCTAGCTCTTGTGGGATAGTGATTGCTACATATTTGAAAGACAGAATAATCAGGCTTAAAGGCTCATTGAAAGGTCATTTAAACCATATCCCTGACTACATACACCTGGTCTCTGGGACACAGAAGTGAGCTTCATAAGGTTGTCTCCCACTTATTTCATTGATCAGAATGGGTCATTTTAATAGGATGTTACTATCTACTTATTCATGACACCTAAGACGTGGTCACAGATACTGAACCACAGACAAGGACAGGCCTTGGTTGGAGGCAAACAGAAAACACACTCTCCATTGATGTATGTCACCTTGACTTCTATTGTACACATGGGGTTTATACGGACAAACCATGCCCATTTTCTGATACACACATTTTTCTCAGAGATAACCTGCGCACCTTGTGAATGTAAAGCTGATGGTGCACACATCACTTGGTTGTTCAGAAGAATCAGCTTCATATACTCTGTTTAGGCTTCAGGTCACAGTCCTTGGAAGGGCCGCTACTGGCAGCTATCAGATAAAAACGACTATCCTTCCTGCACAGTACTTTAAAGAACATACGCTGAAATATTTGATTGATTTTTTTTCTATGTTTCAGGCTATCCTTGTGTGGATTCTGCTATGTTGGGCCTATTAGAACCCAGAAGCAAAAATAGTGCTGATTTTTATACATACTTTCCACCCAGATCTATAAGCAGAAAATCAAAGGTGGTGGATTCTTTTTTCCCTCATAATCTAATCCAACCCTTATCCAAACACTTGCATCAGAAGGGATCATAAAACCTCTAAATAAATAGCATATATGATAAAAGCATATATGAAAAAATGTAGTCTTACAGCCTGTCGTTTATCAGACATCTTATTTGCATGATAAGAACAGCCATTAACACAAGAAAAAAATCAAACTCTGGGCATCACAGATAAAAGTCAACTGGTTTAGCTCTCATTCATATTTCAGAAATTTACTCAAATACTTTCGTACACATGGTTGTAGCTAAGAGTTGAAAAAATATGAGTACATGTACATTTATATAAGTACCTATTTCAATTTATTTATAAAAATATATCCCTACATTTATCTATATATATTTATGTAAACTTATATAAATTTTTTTGTGTGTGTGTGTGTATGAATGAATGAAGAGATAAGAACAATCTAATGATACTAAGACATTGTGTCAACTCTGATGGTGAGGAACTTTTAACTATTGATGCTGTTTTGTCTGAGGTCAAAGGAGTCTGGCACTGAGCAGTTTTTTGTTTGTTTGTATTTTTGTTTTTGTTTTTTTATTTTTATTTTTATTTTAACTCGAACCCTTTCCTCTCCATGTGATTCTGTTTCTTATATATTTTCACACCTAACAATCTCTTATTCATCAAGACTTGGTGAAATTGTCACTTCTTTCACACAAGGGTTTGATGTTTACATTTAATACGAATAAGACTTTCTTCCTAAAAACTTCTAGCAAACTTTACCTGTCTTCTTTTTATATTACCTGCTGCTTTTGGTTTTTGATTTTATTTTTGCCCATATGTTTAGTTGTATAAAAATCTCCTTGAAAAAATACTGCTACTACTAATAATCCTTACTTCATTGCATTCTTTGTATTTTATACGATGCTTGGCATAATCCCTTGAATAATGTAGATACTTAATACATAGTTTAGAAGATGTGAAAAGAGGTATAACACTTTTATATTGTGTTGCAGTGGGAAAGGACTTTTCTTGCACTTCTTGACATTCTATTTCCAGTCTAAAAGAGGAAAACTATTTTTTTTCTTAGGTTTTGTACCGCGCTGTAACCACAGGTTCTAAAATTAAATTAAAATCTATCTCCTTTCGAATTGAGAACCACCAAGCTTTATTCCCTGTCTTCCTCAGAGTCCTGAGCTACTTTGAAAGTTGCCTGAGATTCTATGGGATTTGCAAAGGCAGCAGAATCCTCCTGCAGAACAGCACAGGTATTTTTAAGAAATAAATCTATAGCCGTCAGCACTAGGTCAGGTATCAGACGACTGTCAACAAGGGCCAATTGGTGAAATAATAACTAGGATTTCCACTTAGTTAACACTAAAACAAACAAACAAAACCCCACCCTGCAGTACCCAGAATACATATCCAGTTAAAAGCACCAGTGGCTGCCTTTGTTCCTCACAGAAATTTTCTCCGTGATCAATAACGTCAGCCAGGTTCACTGAGTGTGTTGCCGTCAGACTCTTGAAAACAAAGGTTTATTTTATTTTTGTGACAATTTAGGTTAAAGAAGTACAACATTAACAGAGATCCACCCCATTAAAGTATAAGAAATGTTAGCTATAACACATACTCATCTCAGCCACTTGAGATTTTGGTCCTGACCGGTGATAGTCCTCACTTGAATTTTTGCTGAAATCCCTGTTACTCAGAAATGGTTAGGATATGTCAAAGAGAATAAATAAAAATATAATATGATTAAAAAAATGATACATTTGACTAAACAAAAATTTTGGAAATTTTCAACTCATAAAAAATGTTACAACCCAAATGATATATTGGGATGAAATAATTGCTTTATATGTAATTGCCAGACTCATATAGCCATTTTATATAAGGAGCTACTACAGACCAACAAAAAAATTAATTTGCATAATACCAATAGGAATTCACTGAAAAATATTACGAACAGACAAGGCACAGGTGAAAAGTAACTCGTCTCAGTAATAAACAAATAAATTGAACATTTTAAAAAACTGTTATTCTAACAAACTTCAGATTAACAATATTTTAAAGTTTGAAAACATCCAGAGCTGATGTAATTGTAGTTGCTTTCATAAACTGTCACTTGGAGAACAAGTGATTACAACTCTTTTGGAGAGAAACTTGACAATAAATCTAAAATTGAATCTCTACATATGCTTTGACCCAGCATTGCTTCTTCCAGGAATTTATTCTGTAAAAATGCCTCCACAATATGTGTACATATATAAAAGTGTATTGCATTTTTATGTGCTATATTACCAATTTTTAAATACCTATGTCCATCAATGAGGCTGATTAAAGTAATTCATCATATAGATATGATATATGAATATATGTAGATATATTAATTTCTTAGGCTTATCTTAAGAAATAAGTCAGATATATTGAATACATTGCTACGTGAAGAAAAGTGTATTGAAGAACAATATGAAAAGTATAATCTCATTTCACATAAAAATTAGAAAATTGTTAATGTATACAGAAAAAATAAAAATTGAAGGAATATGCATACACTTGTTGACAAAGGGTCTTTTCATGAGGTAGAATTATGGAAGATGTTTACCTTTTAGAGTATATTTCTCTGCATTGGATTATTTGTTTTATTCTGAAAACAAAATAAGCATTTGTTCAAAGTATTTAAATAAAATCTATCTAACAAAGCACCATGACAGTACATTTGGTCCAAATTATCAGGAAAATCTCCTTGAGAACCAACTTAACATGGATTTTAAGGAATATCAGCAGTTTGATTCATACTTTTCAGGGCATTAATCTATTGTAAAATACTCAGCATTACTATTAGGGATTAACAGAATGCTTACTCTTACAAATTTTAACACTTAATAATTCATTTTTTGAAATCAATATAGTGTTGTTAAAATATTGTCCTATAAAATTATTAAAGATAATTTTCCATACTGAGTGTAGAATGAACCTAGAAATGTGCTATGGCCCATGACAAAAATGTCATATCTACAGAAAACAGTTTAAAATAATTGTAAGAAAAAAAAAAGACTCAAGAAAATGCCTGCGTTGCTCTTTTTTCAAATCTTTCATAATAGTTACTCTTTTCTTTGTGTTACTACATTTTAATTCCATTTTGGTCTAAATATTAAAAAAATAGAAATTTAAACCTAGGTGCTTTTAAAAAGTCAAATATAACTTTTGTTTCACTTTTCCTAAAATTGCATTGCCATGAGTAACCAATAAATCAGCTGTTGACTTTTAAGTGAGCAGAGGTTATAATTGTTCTTCAGTAAGCATTGATTTATTTTGTAATTAATATCCTCTTTGGAATTTGCCTGTGAATAACACGTCAGTCTACCTTTTTATTTTTGCCAAGCATTAAATATAATAAAATATGTTTTGACTGGTCTTTTGCCTCAAAGAGATTTTTTAAGCTTAGAAAATACATTTAAAATATATGTAAAATGCAACATAATACTCAGACTTTAATATTATTTCTAAAAGTAACAGAAATAATTTGATATTTTAATGGCAATAGATACACCCAACATTACAATGCTTTTACAGTCCATGGTGGGGGAATTAAAAAAAAATACTTGCATATATTTAATTACGTGCCACCATGTTATAATTAGTGATTCTCATTTAGTAAACACTGTTCTTGAGACAGGACAAATATAAAGTGGAACACAATCTCTCTTGGGTAGCATCAACCTTTACTCAATCATTAAACGATGAGAAATATTGGGTTGTTTTTGTTAAGGATTAAGAAAATGCTTTTTGAAGCAGATAAACATTTGTCCCTGCTGGAAGCTCCTTCAGCAGTAATGCATCACTATGCCTGACCAGCCCTAGAAACCTTGGAAAGACAAAATATGTACATGTTCGTTGTTAGGCATATGTGATATGTTTTGCTTTGTCACCTGGCAACCAAAAGATTTTTGAACTTTGCCAAAATCCAAACTTTCGAGACTCTTAAGCTGCTTAATTTTTATATTCATAAAACACAATCCATAGTATATTTCTGTTTGGAGAGCTAATTGTATAAGACTTCTTGAGTTGTGATAGATTTTGCTAAAAGATGTTTAACCTCATAGTTTAACATGTCAACTTCAATTCAGATCAGATTCCATGTTATTTATTTAGACCTGCATGAATGACAAATACTAAAAGTCACATATATTTCATGTCTTTATCATGTCTTGAAGGAGCCGTGAAAAATGAGTAGAGAATCAGAAGTTGAGTGTTCTAATCTTGCTTGGCTCTGTTGTTCAAACTAGTCTTGAGACTTCAGAAAGTAATGCAATACCTTTGATCCCATTTTCTTCATCGATAAATTAAGGAAATGCACTTAAAAATTTCAAAGAGTTGTAAAAAATATTTGAGGTGTATATTTTCTTTTTAAATGAGAGGAATATCAACGATGTTCATTCTAGAGACACATGGGTATACAGGTCTTTCATTCTTACTCATTACTTGTCAATCTTTGACCCACACTCCATCTCAAAACCCACCAGCCTGCTCTGATATATACCAAGTACTTCTAGAATATAAATTCCACTAAACTTTTACAAAGTATTTCTATATTCATGCTTACTGATCACCGTCAGAGATATTCAGTTATTTTTATTTTCTTCTATTTTAAAAAATGTGGAAACTCTTTCCCCTTGTTCCATTTGCAGTATGTTCCTGGGACAGATCATGGTACTTTCAATTTAACTTGGTTACCTGGATTTTCACAACCAAAGGACCATCCTGGAAGTCTGAACTAAACTGAGGAATCAATTGTAATTGGCAAAGGTTTCGTAAGTACTATCTTGATAACATCCTCAAATAATACCTCATATCATGAAGGATAGTTTTACTATTTTAAAGTCCAATTTAGTAGTGCTACATCACTGACTGTGATGTTCAAATATTTGTCACTGGAGACAATCAGCCCATGGCAAAATAGACACCAGAACACTACATAATTTGTGTTTGTTCAGAGAAACGACTATTCAGATTTTTATTATCCTAATGATTAAAAAATTGCTCTCGGTGCTTGTTCCAGTAAGAGAAAAAAATGTTCTTAAACGCTAAAACAATAGTAGCTTCTTTGGTGAGTGATGTGCCACTTAGTAAGAATGCAGTGCATTTTGAACAGATCTGTAGATTTTCAAAGACAAACATCAAATAGGAAGAAAAAGGTTATGTCACCTTCACCCTCACAGTACTGTCATTTATATGCTATCAGCTCATTAAATTCACATTAGGATACTCCATGGGACTTGAGTTGCTATTAGTGCACCTAAAATGGCATAACAAAATCTCAGTTCACTTTAAGAGAGATGGCATTGCGACATTTTGTATTTCATCACTGAATTATTACAGTCTCAGATGCATTCTGCTGTGATGGTAATGGAAGGAGGAGTACAAGAGAGGAAAGCTGTCCATTTGTTGTTCCCCAGGGAGAGAAAAAGCAAAGTTTGATCAAAAAAAAAATTTAAGGAAGTGAAAGTAAAGCATTAACAATTTAACCCCTATATCTAGGCTGAAAATACGCAAGTAAAGGCAAATGTTACATTTTGAGATAGACTTTATAGGACTTGTTTATTTACTTCAGTAAAATGACTATATTGACTACTCAGGAGCTTGTTTGCTTAGTTGTTTTATGTCCACAGGTGGATGACCATCTGGACTTCATATTACCTTTCAGAAGTACTCACTGGTAGCAAATCACTGTCCTTTTCTATTATATTTTTAGCAGTTATATCCTTATGAAAAAAATTTGGGTAGCCTCTCAAAGGTGAATAATTCTATGACAAATGTGAATATTGATAGCTATCTCCATGATCACAGAACCTTTCCTCATGATGAACAAAAGATTATTATCTCCTATTCTGAACAACCTGCAGCTATACAAGATTTCATGAAATAATTTTAGCACATTTAACAATGATCAAATTGTACATTTGTCAAAAAATAGAAACACCAATGGAAAAAGCTTGAAATAGCAATGGCTTGCACAGCATACAAGAATTAGTGTTGTTCTCAAAACCAGTAAACTTATGAGAATCTTGATGTATATTCTATCAGCAGAATTAAGAGAAGTATATGGCTGACATATTATGCTTTTACATAAAAACAGAGAAATAAATGTGTGTTTATTAAGAGATGAAATTGTATAATAACATAAGCATGCCCTCTTCTAATGATTACTTCTCAGTGATAGAATCAGAATTTGAATAGAAGAAACAAGATTAAAGTCTTCATCCCACATCTTGAATGTTTGGACATACTAAACACAATATTTCATAATTGGGAGTTTATATTACATGTGGAACATATTTAAAATTAAATTACAATTGTTCAGAATATTTAGACTTCATGACTATTGCTTTCATTTGTATCATTTCTTACATAAAGTAAAAAAATAAATGTATCAAATATGTGAAATATAAATACCTGCTGCTTCTGAGTATACTTTGTTTGTAGCTACAGCTCTGTTGCTGGGTTATTGGCAGCTGTAATATAAAAAAAATGAAGAGATTGAACTAGACAATCATTAGATTTCCTACGATGCTCTACATCCGTGTCTTAATAGGAGATAGCAGAGTGTTGGAAAAAGAGACCCAGTAAGAGTCTAGGCTGTTGGTCTCCACCCAGACCAGAATTAAGAAACCTAAATTAGTGAGTAATTTACTCTAGGCCTTAGTTCTCCCTTCTACAACGTAAGGCAAAATACTTTCTGACCTCTAAAGCATCTTGAGATCTAAACTTCTCTGGTTTTGTGTTCTCTAACCCTTTCTCATTTCTCTCACAATTTTACCATGTAATATTGGACAAATTCCTAAAGCATATAGAGTACCCATTTTTATTAGTCAGGGTTCTTCAGAGAAACAGAACAGGAGAGAGAGAGAGAGAGAGAGATTTATTATGAGAAATTGGTTTTTGTGATTATAGAGGTTAGAAGTCTCACAATCTGCTCCCTGCAAGGTGGAGAACCAGGAAAGCCAGTTGTATGATTCAGTTGGAATTGGAATGTCTGAGAACCAGGGGACTTGATGGTGTAAATTCCACTTTGAGGGCTGGAGAAGATAAGATGAGATATCCCAGCTCAACCAGTGAGTCAGGAAAAAAGAATCAAGTTCCTCCTTCCACTTTTTAATTCATTCAGGTCCTGAATTGATCGGATGATGGCCACCCACATTGGGGAGGGCAATCTGTTGTAATAAGTCCACAAATTCAAATGTTAATCTTATTCAGAAACACTCTCCCAGACAGACCCAGAAATAATGTTTAATCTGGGTACACCATGATGAATCAAGTTCATACATAAAATTAACCATCACAACATCATTATGCTTAACCTACCAACCTACTCCCAGGAGTATAGAAAATGTTACTAAATATGATACCAGATGAGTGTTACAACTCAGTCAACCACCAACAGTTGCGGGAAGTCAGGGACCCCAAATGGAGGGACCAGCTGAAGCCATGGCAGAAGAACATAAATTGTGAAGGCTTCATGGGCATTTATTAGCTCCCCAAATTAATACTTTTATAATTTCTTATGCCTGTCTTTACTGCAGTCTCTGAACATAAATTGTGAAGATTTCGTGGACACTTATCACTTTCCCAATCAATACCCTTGTGATTTCCTACGCCTGTCTTTACTTTAATCTCTTAATCCCATCATCTTCGTAAGTTGAGGAGGATGTATGCCTCCTCAGGATCCTGTGATGATTGTGTTAACTGCACAAATTGTTTGTAGAGCATGTGTGTTTGAACAATATGAAATCTGGGCACCTTGAAAAAAGAACAGGATAACAGCAATCTTCAGGGAACAAGGGAGATAAGACTTGGAGTCTGACTACTGGTGAGCCAGACAGAACAGAGCCATAGTTCTCTTCTTTCAAAGGCAAATAGGAGAAATATTGCTGAATTCTTTTTCTCAGCAAGGAACATCCCTGAGAAAGAGAATGTGCCCTGAGGGTAGGTCTATAGACTGCCCCCCTTGAGGCAGCCGCCTTTTATGGTTGAAGCTGAAGGGATGAAATAAGCCCTGGTCTCCTGTAGTGCTCCCAGGCTTATTAGGATGAAGAAATTCCCGCCTAATAAATTTTGGTCAGACGGTTTGTCTGCTCTCAAACCCTGTCTCCTGATAAGATGTTGTCAATGACAATGTGTGCCCGAAACTTCATTAGCAATTTTAATTTAGCCCCATCCTGTGGTCCTGTGATCTCACCCTGCCTCCACTTGCTTTGTGATATTCTATTACCCTGTGAAGCATGTGATCTCTGTGACCCACACCCTATTCGTGCACTCTCTCCCATTTTGAAAATCGCTAATAAAAACTTGCTGCTTTTACGGTTTGGGGAGCATCACGGAACCTGCCGACGTGTGATGTCTCCCCTAGACACCCAGTTTTAAAATTTCTTTCTCTTGTACTCTTTCCCTTTATTTCTCAAACCAGCTGAGATGCTTTGGGAAATAGAAAAGAACCCATGGTTAAATATTGGGGTGGGATTTTCCCCCGATAACTGACAAATTTGTCAGGCTCTAGATTTATCTTTGTTTCTTTAATAAGCCAGAATCCCCCATAACTTTTTAATCTTTTAACTTCAGCCCAGTTCAATCACTTGGATATCTACCCTCCAGCAATGGTCATTTGAATTTATAACCATCCTATTAAGATAAGGAAATTGAAATCCACGCAGGATAAATGACTCATCCAAGGTGACACGGCAGAGAGCTAGGTTCAGAAAATACTGTGTTTCATGACTTTTAGTGCAATGTTTCTCTAGTCTGTGTCTTGTGGAGTCAAGGATCTCACTTTCTATTATCTTTGTTTCAACTTTCACATAGCCCATAGCAGGGTAAATTGTTTTAGGAAAATTTGCACCCAAGACAAAGTACATTGTACTATAAAAGGATAAGATATTAATGGTAGGAAGTGAAGAATCAACCAGTCATGAGGAAAACTTTTTTAAAGTAAACCAATTTATTTCTCATACACTCTGAAATGAGTGGATAATAGGCTATATGGTCATTTGTTCAACCTTAGAATAAGTTCTGATCCATATTTAATACCTTAAATATAGCCTTGAAATTGCATTCTGAATTGTATTCACCTTTAAGTCACCATGCCAACCACAATGCCTGGACATATAAGACACCTTATAAGTATGTTCTATATTGAATATGACCATCTTTCAAACAGGTCTGAGTTTGCAATTGAGTATACTTCAGCTGTATTCCCTTTAAAAAGAAACAAAACATTTTTGCTGTAAAATCTCAACAGCAGGAATAAAGAGATTATTTTAGTTATGTAGTGTGTATTTGATATCATGCTTCTTAAGTAGAAAGAACCCTTCAATACTCATTACATTGAATATTGAAGCTGATCTCATTCAACACAACACAGATGAGATTAGCCATTTGTAGAAGCAACCCTCTCTAAGAAGCGACTTTACATGTCTTGATAAGATGAATAAGTCTTCTAAAATCAGTAAGAGAGCCATGAAATTTTCTTTCCAATATTTTATAAGGGAGACTGTAATCAAGAATGTAAGTAATGATAGATAAGCTAGAAAGTAATTAATTGTGTGAAATAACCATTACATTGAAATAACAGAATCTTATGTTAAGCGATAAGAAACATTGTATCTTTTTTAAGTAAATACTAAAATCTGTCCGTGCTTATTTAGCAATAACTCAAAGGGTAGTCTGCCAGTTTGGTGATACTGCTTTTCACTGTTCAGCAGGTATAAACCTGAAATGCAGAAGGCCACCTCATCTACCACTACATGAACATAATATTCCCTAATATCTTCCAACTCCCTTTGTTTCACCTTTTGACTCACCACAAAAACCATCTGATCTCCAAAAACCATCTGATCTTATTTTGATTTCCCAAGAAGACTTTTTTTTTTTTTTTTTTTTTTTACTGGGAAGGAGCATATACTTGCCAGCTGATGCAAGTATTCTGTTACATAGTGCAGCGTGTTCTTCTGTGTAAGTGAATAAATTGACATTCTGGTTTATAAATCTGTTTCCTGTAAGTTTATTTAGCATTAATGAGTCCTCTAGAGCCTGACCATTCCTGGGAAAACTGATAAAATAGTACTCCTGGCTAGGCAAAGCCAAGGTCCGCACCCTGGCTCTGAAGTCCCTCCAGTGAAAGTTATATATACGCCATGTGCTCCTGCCGGAAACAGCAAGGCAGTCAGCCTCTCTCTTTACTCCTGGTAATTACAAGTGAGGCAAATCTCTTAGGAGGAAACTTCCAAAGTGAACAGGAACAGTGCATACCATCTTCATGCCTCAGAGATTTACAGCATTCAGTTATATAATAATACTTTGTAAGAGATAAGCCTGATTTATACTGTATAACCCAGTATTTCTCAGTATTCCAACTACTTTCATGTGACCCATATTAAACTTTCTGGGAATATACCATGGAAAACTCTATTTGTGGGATATTATAGTTCTAGGAATCCTGAAGAAGGCCTGGAAGTACAGCTTCTCCTCGGGGATTTTTATCTCATTTGCATCTTGATAAAAATAAGAATTTCTCAGCTATAGATCTCAAGAAGAATAATATCTGACAATGCCATAATAAAGTTAGTTTTATGTAGAACCTAGGTAGATTTGCTTCACACTAGTACTTGGATGTGCCTTGACACTGACATCCTTCTCTTTAGCTTCCTTTTCTATAAAGGAGCCCATTCTTAACAAGTAACCCACAATATACTGTTTAGAGAAGTTATAGAAGATCAGTCGGGATGATTCTGTCACCAAACTTTATTAGAGCTAAAAATGTACAACATCTGTCACATTCTCATGTGTTGGAGTCTAAGGATTTATCCAATAAGTATCACCCCTCTCATGCAATAGAGTTCTTAAAACTAATAGAGAAATAAAGGAATGGAGAGGAAGTCAAAGTATCACCTTATCTACTAGGAGACCAGATGGGAGGCCTTTATTTAGAGTCAGTTATTTGAACCTACCTACTGACCATTGAATTTAGGTTGAATTACTCACCTGGGGCCAGGCAGAATAAAGTTGGTAGAGAAAAGTCAGCCACAGGAGGTAGAGATAGTCTGTGTTTCTCTTTGAAGAGAAAAAAGTTTCCAAGAGGAATAGGCTTGGAACCTATTAGAGTAGGCTGACTTTAATCCTCAACTGAAGTGCCTGCATCTGGGGTAAAGGGAGGAAAAGCATAGAGAGACATTCTTCCTCTATATGGAAGATAAAATTAGGAATGGGGAATCATAATTTTCTTCTCACATACTGCTTCTTGTGGTAAGAGACCCAAGCTATAAAACCTAAAGTAAACAATTAAAAAAAAAAAAAACACGAAGATTTGAGCACAGTATACTTTTCCTACAAGACAAACCTGGCAGAAATTAGTTAATGGGACAAGACGACTACGTATAATGTGCCTAAAGCTGGACAAGAGAAAACAAGACCAAGATGGGACGAGATATAAACTTTAAAAAAGGCAGAAAGGTAAAGCAATTATTTTCTCTTCCTACTAAATGATGCACTGATATTGAAGCAATGATATTTGAGTGGTAGGCTGTCCTAAGATTTGTACACCATCTTTTTGTTTTGTTTACAACATTTTTTCTGTTTTCAAATATGTCTAAGGAATCACTGGTGTGCAAATTTGTATTTATAACAATCTGAATATTAAAAGTATTTTAGCTTAGAACATTGGGTCTTCTAAAATTAGTCAAAGGTTCACCTTAAATTATAGTTAGACAGATGATTTAACAAATGCACAATATTGCAGATTTGCAAATTATTTTATTAATAATAATGTTCCTTCTTCACATGGAATGTATATTTCTGCAAATGTATATATCTATTTATGCTTACTCAATAAGCACTTATTAGGTTCACAACTATAACAAGCTGTGTGCCATAACCTAAGATTCAAAATCAAATATGACAGTTTCTGCCCTTGAATAGTTTTGCTTCCCATAGGAAAAGAGACAAATCAATGATTATCATATAGCATGAAAGATGCTAAGGTAGTGGCATGTACAGGGTATTGTGGGAGACAAAACATCTATGTTAGACTGAAAGATGAAGAAAAATGGTGTTTGAGCTAAAGCATGTCTGTGTGTATGTGTGTGTGGTATTTTAACTTTTATTTTCATGCAATTTCAAAAAAGTTTGTTCAGAAACATTTGACAATAACTTGGAGATGTGGTGCCTGTTTACATTAACATCATTGAATGTATTAATTCCTTCACACAGGATCATACAGTTCTATGATCTGATCCACAATTTGTATTCAAATTGCGTCAATAATCCTAAAAATGTGCTGCATTAGTTTTTTTCCATAGCTCAAGGTCTACTCTGGATCACTTGTTGCAGTTTGTTGCCACATCTCTTCAGACTCTTTCCCTCAGTCTCTATCTTGACCTTGATCTTTTTGAGAAGAACAGAAAGTTTATTTGTAATTGAATTTACATTCCTTTGATGTTTCATATTGTTACATTCAAACCATGATTTGTGGCAGGACCTCCACAGGAATGATAGCATGCTCTTCCCAGGGAGCATGTGATGCCCACTGGTCCCAGGATTTGATCACTTGATTAAGGGGTTGCTCCCGTTAGACACCGTGAAAGTACTACTTTTCCCTTTGTAATTAAGGAGCGTTAATGATTTTGGCAGGGGAAATTTGGGTAATTCAAAACACTTGATTTTTAAAAATTTTTTTTCTAGTTTTTGACTGTTAATAAATAAAGCTTCTATGGAGAGTGTCAGGTAAGGCTTCCTAAATACATTGGGTTGTCAGGGAAGGTTGCAGTAATAAGGTAATTATCAATTAGAAGTGTAATGTGGAAACCAATTTGAGTGGGGAATTATTATTTGTATAACTTAGAATAGGTTTGGACTCAAGAATCAAAATTCTTAACCCAAAATAACAGAAATAATTTGTGCTTTATTACCTCCCGTAAGAAGTCTAGAAATACACTCTCCCAGGATTGGCCTAGTGGCTCAACTTTTTCATCAAATGACCAGGGTCTTTCCATTCTTTGGAACCATCATTCTTTATATTTCATTTGCCTTAGGTTTGTTTCGTTAGAGTCAGCATCTGCTTGACTGCTCCCTTGACTCTAGACACCATGTTTTTTGTTTGTTTGTTTGTTTTTGTTTGTTTGTTTGTTTTAGTGAAGAAAAAACTACACAAACAGTTAAAGTGTCTGCCACACTAAATGAGAGCAAAAATATGGAAAGAGATTTTGCTTCCGCATTCTTAAGGCAATACCTTTTATAAGAAGGTATATGCTTCAAAGTGTCCACTTCACACTTTTATGCACAATTAACTATCATACCACAAAATAATAAGAGTGTTTTTGCTTCTGCTTAATATGCTAAAACTATCTACTGTCTAAATGGGAATGTTCTCATCGCTTCCATAAATGGATGATATGAAGTCCCCTTGTTTGTCATATTTTACACAGGTCAATATCAATTTCTTTTCTAGTTCAGTCACAATCTTATTTGGTCATATATTCTAAAAATTAAATTGCAATTTTATCATTCACTAACACATAAAAAATAGAAGCAATTTAATTGAAGGAAGAAGGAAGAAAATGTGCACGATTTTTTTTCAGTCACTATGCTAGAGTTGATATTTATCCTTTCTCCTTCTACTTACCAACTTAATGTTATCTTTGTCCTCATTCAATGTTTGGGATGTTTGCTTGATAGGATAACTCAGGCCTTCCTTTCTCAAAGGTTCATGCTTTCATGGCTCTGTTGACGTAATTTATTACCAGTTTCTCAAACATTTTAAGTTAACATTGTTGTATGATAGACATTTGTGATATGCTGTAGATGATGCAAGCAACGTAGTGAACCATGTCATAATTGTAAATAAAATAGTTATTCATAACTGAGTCTTATAGAATCACTAAATATAAGGCAAGTAAATAGAGTACTTCAAAATTAATAATTACATTAGGAGTCAAAATGTAGGTGGAAAATTGCCTTAAGAGGAGCCAATTAGATTCTTTTTGCCAGAATTTATAAATCAAACCAAGAAATTCTAGTTTCAGTTGGGGTGGATCTCTTGCGCAGAGGAGATAAAAAATTTGAGATCATAGTATAGTGTACTTTAACACACATGGTAAGAAGTGGAGACAACCAATCTGCAGAAAAAGAAAGATAAAAAGATAAGAGAGAGAGAGAGAGAAGACATAGAGCACAACAAAACATTCCCTACATTCTGATGGTGTTTTTATGTATTACTATATACCGGGCTCTAGTCTTTCTAAAGGGACTTGATGTATTTCTTATCTTTGCATTATAAAATTCCCGTATGTGCCAGTAAGTAATTCCTCACAAACATCCCCATTAAAATATCTACTTAATTTAGCTAAAGTTATTACATTTTACTTGCATGCACTGACCTCTAACTCTAATATGTCTTCCTAAATTATTTTATCCTGAAACCTGCTTTCTGTCCCCTCACAGTGTGAAAATATCTTTACAGGAACAAGGAATGAAACTCATCAGTTTAACTTATTATGGAAAGCTATTTTGTCCATGTGATTTTGACACATTTACCTCAAATTCTCAGGAAAAAAATGCTTGCCAAGACTTTTCTTGTGTCAAAATATAAAATAATGTTTATTTTAACAAAAGACATGGGAGAGGCCTTTACTCAATAAATTTGTATTTAGTGCTTACAACCTGTAAAAAGCACCATAAATATTTGTGGAAGATAAAGTTTTATGCAATTTAAATGTGCTATGTAGCATTCACAAGAAGAGTATTTCACATGCAATTGATTGAGAGGTGACTGCATTTCAATATCCTACATACTTTTACATAAAAAACAGCAGGGAACCTATAAGTGTTACTTTGGAGAAGCTAGGTAAAAATTTAACTGTGTGCACAACATATTTAAATTCAAGTGAGCTGGGATATCTTAGAAGTTTGGTTATTTATTTTGGTGAATAAAACCTCTGACAAATATTTATAAATGCAAACTTGGGGAGAATTAAAATATGTATTATTTTTTCCATTGAAGCTTCTGTGTTTCCTGATTGGTCATTTTACTATGTTTGTTCCAGGTGGCTGTTTTGAAACATCTCTCACACATTCATATTGTGCTTGAAAACACATGGCAAAACCACATATTTTGTCTAGGGAAGTAACAGTAATTTTTCAATGGCAGGCAAAAGTTATGAAAATTACTTTTCAATGAAAGCTTCTTTCTCACACCATAGCTATTTGTTTTCACAAACTATGATTTCTTCACAAGGTTAGTTTTTGATGGTCTCCAGGATGCTAACTTACCATGGGGGTTACACTAGCTATTTTCTAAAATGGGTGTTCCACTGATATAACATATATTGGATAATTATGCTTCTTTTTATTTGACTTAATTACAATTCATTTGAACTTTTGCCCCAAGATAGTTTTAATGTAGAGGCCAAAATTTGAAACTTTTAATGAAATAAATAAATACACTTAGTAATATATTATTTTCCTGAAAGAATAAATATGCTTTCATAAATAAACCACTTAATAAGAGTTCCTAAGTTTTATCTTCATACTGTCAGTAATGTTTTACGTTGTTTAATGCATGAAACAACCCCACATATATATATGTATATACACACACACAAACACACACATATACACACACACACACACACATAAATACATTTAACATATACACAACCATACACAGACATAGCCTATTCGACACATTTTTTTGAGTGCCTACTATGATCCAGAAACTGGAAATGTAACAATGAGCAAGTCAGTTATGGTCTCATTCTCAGCAACCTTATATTATAGTGGGGATATGCAATGGAAAATAATCCATAGAAACTGTGAGTATAATCAGGGAAAAGTTAGGAAAGGGAAGATATGGAAGAACATGTTTATTTAGCTATCCCTCCCTTCATGATGTAACTTTTGCCTTCCCCTCTAGACACATCTGTATTTAGTTATAACCCTCAGAAACAATCTGTCCTCCTTTTCAAATCACACTTAACTCCCTAGTTAGGGTAGCTATTATCAAAAAGACAAAAACTAGCAAATGCTAGTGAGGATATAGAAAAAAAGGGAACGCTTATACACCGTTGGTGGGAATATAAACTGAAACAGCCACTATGAATAGTGTGGAGGTTCCTCAGAAACCACAAACAGAACTACCATATGATCCAGCAATCCCACCACTAGGAATTTATCCAAAGAAAAGGAAATCATTATATCAGGGAGACATCTGCACTCCCATGTGTATTGCAGCACTATTCACAATAGCCAAGATACGGAATCAAACTAGGTGTCCCATAACAGATGAATGGATAAAGAAAATGTGGTACACATATACAGTAAAATGCTATGCAGTCATAAAATAAATAAATAAATAAATAAATAAATAAATAAATAAAAAGATAAGGTCAAATCAGAGTGTGGTGGCTCACACCTGTAATCCCAGAAATTTGAGAGGCCAAAGCAGGCAAAACACTTGAGGCCAGGAGTTTGAGAACAGCCTGGGCAACAAAGCGAGACACCATCTCTACAAGAAATTTAAAAAATTAACCAGACTTGGTGATACATTGGTGGTTCCAGCTACATAGTAGGCTGAGGTGAGTGGATCACTTGAGCCCGGGAGTTTGAGGCTCCCATGAGTTATGATTGCACCACTGCACTCAGCCTGAGCAACAGAGTGAGATCCCTTCTCAAAAAAAAAAAAAAAAAAAAAAAAAAAAAGAAAAGAAAAAGGAAGTTTGCTTTCCAAAAAAAATACCACTTTAAGTCCCAGCTACCTGGGAGGCTGAGGTGGGAGGACTGCTTGAGTCCCAGGGTTTGAGGCTAGCCTGAGCAACAGAGTGAGATCCCTTCTCAAAAAAAAAAAAAAAAAAAAAAAATCCTATCATTTGGAGCAACACGGATGGGACTGCGGGACTGGAGGACATTATGTTAAGTGAAATGAACCAGGAAAAGAAAGTTAAACACTGCATGTTCTCACTCATATGTGGAAGCAAAAATAAACGTTGATCTCACATCAAGGGTCAGGCAAAGGAGGAGTAGGAAGATATTTGTTAAAGGATACAAAATTACAGCTAGGAGGAATAAATTCTAGTGTTCTGTAATATTGTAGGATGGCTACAGTTAACAAGGTATTAGATAGTCTCAAATAGCTTGAAGGAGGATATTGAATGTCCCCAACACAAAGAAATGATACATGTTTGAGATTATTGATATGCTAATTACCCTCATCTGATCACTATATATTGTATGCCAACTTAAAAAATACATATGTGTATATATATTTCATCTTTCGATATCTACAGATGGATGATTCCTTATATGTGAATTATTCATCTTTCTAAACTCCTATTCACTATGAAAACTCAGGTCTCTTTGCACTCACGCTCATGAGATTTGTACTGGACTTTTCCTGCAACCAAAAATGCATGAGGCAGGTGGTTTTAGATATGGGACAACAGACAAAAGGTAATCCTAAAGAGAAAAGAAATATGTGTTGAATATCAGGATCACCATAACATTTAGCAGTCCAGGGCTGCTAAAGTGAAATGGATGGCAATTTGGGGGCAGGATTCCTGAGAAAAGAGGCTAAAGGAAATGACCTCATATGTTTATTTGGAGTCACTAAAAGTTATAGCGTATCAATCAAAAATAACAAATAATAGCATTTCTTAACATCTGACCTATTCTATGTTTATTTATTTTCTTACTGATTTTCTGTGCTCACATGAACACAAGCTCTGTGAACACAGCTCTACTGTTCATACTGTATTCCTAGTAGAATAATATCTGGCACAAAGTAGGTGCTCAATAAATATTTATTGAGTTAAGTGACTCTCACATAACTGGAAGTCCTGAGAGAGAAAATTAAAATGAGGATTCCAACTCAGTTCCCCTGTGCTTCTTCCAGGTCAACTCTTGTATATGTATAACTTTGTTCTCCAGCTGGCCTCTCTTTTTGTGAAAAACATGATTTTCAGTAGCGTTCAGGACAGTCCATTTCCTAGTCTTCATGCAGTAGGAGAGAGGAAAAGCCACTCTTCTATTTGTGGAATAAAACGCCTCTCTTCCAGTGTGTTTGAGCTGTATCATGTCTTGGGTCAACTCACAGAATAAAAATAACCAAAGGCTGGAATACTCTGTGCTGACTGGATTAAATTTGAGTTCCTGAATCGATCACTGGCTTGATCGAGTGTGGAATGGGGATTAGATTATTATTAATAATTTAGCTTGATCAAGGGTGGTATCTGAGTTAGAAACAGAATCAGTCTTCCCTGAATCACACAGGTAGTATGAAGGAGGAATGGGTTCCTGAAGAATACTCCAGGTCTCTTAGGAAGGTGTAAGGAGACAATGAATGTTGAGTAGACAATAGAAATTGTCCATTATATTTTTTCTCTACAGATATATTTCAAAGATTTTATTCTAGAAGTACAAAAAGCATGAAAATAAAATATTCTAAGAGGAATGTATTTATTATATCACAAGGAAGCTGTTTAAAATGACAGATCTTTGAAGGCAATTTGGGGAACAGCTACTGACCTATCAAGAACTTGTAAGTTTGCCAGTACTGGAAGAACAGTACTAGATCTGTACCTGTTTTGTTCAACATTGTACTCACAGTCCTTAGCATAAAGAAGATGATCGGCTGGGCGTGGTGGCTCAGGCCTGTAATCCCAGCACTTTGGGAGGCCATGGAGGGTGGATCACCTGAGGTCAGGAGTTCGAGGCCAGCCTGGCCGAACTGGTGAAACCCTATCTTTACTAAAAAAAAAAAAAAAAAAAAAAATACAAAACGTAGTTTGGCATAGTGGTGGGCACCTGTAATCCCAGCTACTCAGGAGGCTGAGGCAGGAGAATCACTTGATCCTGGGAGGCAGAGGTTGCAGTGAGCCGAGATTGCACCACTGCACTCCAGCCTGGGCAACAGAGCGAGACTCCATCTCAGAAAATAAATAAATAAATAAATAAATAAATAAAGATGCTCGACGAATACTTGATGAATTAATGATTGTATTCACGCATTTGTTTTTGTAAAGATAAAGACACAAGCTTTGTATAAAAAAATCCGTAAGTTTCCTGCAGAGAAAACACAGCTATACCTATATTATAAATGCCCCTTGCTTCCCAGTAGGATTATTCACAAATCACTCTATTTATGTATATGAATTAAGACTTTTCAGAGTGACTCTAGAGGAAAATACAATAAAAATCCTAGGAGATAAAGATCTACCATTTTGCCACATGGTGTTTTATTTGTTCTATCTGTTTTTGCTATTTTTTCCCTCTTTTTCTGATTTATCTTGTGTTAATAATACATTTTATGATAACCAATTTTTATCTCCATTATTAAATTATTTATACTTTTTCACAGTCCAGTGATCTGTGCTTTTGATATATACTTTCAATTAATCAGAATCTTATTTTAAATAAAATCATATACTATTTGACAAGTAGTTTAAGGACCTCATAACTGTGTATGTCCAATTCTTCCCCCATTCTTTGAGCTATTGAGATCGTACATTTTCTTTTAGACACTCCATAAAGACAATATGTTGCTTGTATTTTTCTTTAGCCATTAAGTTATCTTTTAGAGCAAATTTTAAAATTTATTTATTTTCATTTATTCTTTACCAGTGCTCTTCATTTTCTTAGAAGATTCACATTTCAATCTGATAGCGCATTCCTTCTGCCCGTTGAATTTCTTTTAACATTTCTTGCTGTGTAGATCTTCTCGAATTATCTGATTTTGTTTGTCTTACAAAGCCCATATTTATACTTCATTTTCAAAATATATTTTTACTGGGTAAAGAATTATGGAAAGACAGTATTTTTTTTTCTCAGTGTTTGATGAGAAATCAGCTATAATATATTTGTTTCCCCGTAATTTGTCTTTTTTCCCCCTCAGGTTGTGTTAAGGGTTTTCTTTTTGTCTTTTGTTTGCAGCATTAATATAATACGATACACATGTGTGTGTTCACCACCCTGTCCCACCAGATCTCATTTCTTAAGGGGAGTCATTTACTCTGTTTGATGTTCTTTGAGTTTCCTGGATCTTTGCTTTGGTGTCTATTATTAATGTCAGAAATTCTTGGTCTTTTTTTTTTTTTTTTTTTTTTTTTGAGATGGAGTCTCGCTCTGTTGCCCAGGCTGGAGTGCAGTGGCGATCTCAGCTCAGTGCAAGCTCCGCCTCCCGGGTTCACGCCATTCTGCTGACTGAGCCTCCTGAATAGCTGGGACTACAGGAGCCCGCCACCATGCCCAGCTAAGTTTTTGTATTTTGTAGTAGAAATGGGGTGTCACCATGTTAGCCAGGATGGTCTCAATCTGCTGACCTTGTGATCCGCCTGCCTCAGCCTCCCAAAGTGCTGGGATTACAGGCGTGAGCCACCACGCCCGGCTCCATTATTTTTTTCAAACGTTTCTCTGCTCCATTCTCTCCTGATTCTCCTTCTAGAATCCCAGTTAGGCAATTGTTAGATTACTTGATTTCGTCTGACAGCTCATGGATGCTTTTTTCTCTGTTTATTGTTTGTGTTTATTTTTCCCACTTTTTTTCTGTGTTTCAGTTGAAGCAATTCCTATTGACCTATGTTCAAGTTCACTGAATATTTTTTTCACTCTGTCGAGTCTACTAATAAGTCAATCAAATACATGTTTTATTACTATACTGTGCATTTCTACAATTTTCATTTTGTTTCTTCCTTTTGCTTTCCCTCTTTTTGATAAAACTGGCTATATAACGTTAAATGTGTCCATCTTTTCCTTTAGAGTGTATAATATATTAATCATAGTAATTTGAAATTCTCAGTCAGATGGTTTCAACATCTGCACCATATCTGAATCTGGTGGTTCTGTTGATTACATTATGGGGGGGGGGTGTGTGTGTGTGTGCGTGTGTTGATTTTCCGTATTCTTCATAATTTTTTTTGTAGAAAACCATGTATTTTGTACAGGAGAGCATAGACTCAAGTACTTAGGGTTTAGGCTTTTAAATAAGCATATCTTTTTCATATATAGGATTGTGTTAACTAGCCAGGAGTTGTTCAGTGTTGAAATTGTCCTTGCTATGTTATACTGTGTGCTTGCAATGGCAGCTGGCTTTCCAAAATCTTTTTTCTCAATCTCTACTCCACCTTCCCCATTAGCCTTCCCTTTCATGCTGTACCACAGAGTGTATCTGTCACTTGCAACTTAACCAGCAGTATTCCATTATCACCTTACTTGGTGCTTTTTAGCTTGGTGGTGGGTAGTTAAGTTGGGAAAAATCCCTGGGTCTCAGTGATTTGGCCCTCAAAATGTTACTGCTCTTTTTCCAGCTATAGTTCTTGCTAAGAACATATTTCTGCTCCTTTTTGTTTTTCTTGTTCTCTTTGTCAGGTGCCATAGGCTTGTATCAGTGGCCTATGACCAATGGGTTTTGTTGTCTTTCCTGTAGATTAAAGTTTTGGTTCCATACAGGATCATTACCTCCAGCTCATTTTTCATGCCTGCTTTTCCTGTCCACCAGTCCTAAATAAAAGAAGCTGTCTCTTGACTCACCTTTCTGATCCTCTCACCCCCATACCTCCAGCTCATTTATCATGCCTGTTCTTTCTGTCCACCAGTCCTACATAAAAAAAGTTGTCTCTGGATTCACTTCTCTGATCCCCTTACTCCCATACCTTCCTGTTAACACCTACTGGGCTTCATAGATAAAAAGGCTGCTGGTGTGTGGGAGTCTCCTTCTCCCATATCTGTGGACCTTGGAGGCTTCACCCTCTCTACCAGTCTGCAGTTGGCACTCTGCCTCCAATTTATCAGTTATTCTGAACTCTTAGTGGTGTCCAGGTGACATCCACCTTAGCAAAGCAAATGCATATATCCTGTCTCTCTTCACCCGTCTCTCCCCGGTTTTCTGGTTAATTGATTGTTTTGTAATCTCAACTTTTGAACGGGTCCAAGAAAAGTTGTGGGTTTACAATTTTTCTAGCCTTTTTGTTTCCATAAGTGTAGAAGCAATACTCCTTCTAGCTTGCCATATCCTGGAGCAGAAACTGGATGTCATTAAGACTTCAGGAGAAAATATTTTGAGAAGAATTAAAAATTGTGCCCAAAGGCCTTAGATTCTTGATGAATCAATAGTCTTCTTTGTATATTGTGAAATTAGTGATCAAATACAAATGAATATGCGAACTCTTTTAAAAATATATTGAATTAGTTTATAAGTCCCATAAGGTGACATTCAGATGAATTCTTTTTATCTTTACAGTGCTGTATATATCACTTAGACTGTAATTTCTGTAAATTTAGTTTTTTTTTTAATTTTTAATTTTGAATCAGATTCTGGTTCTTATCACCCAGACTGGAGTGCAGTGGTACAATCTCAGCTCACTGCTATTTCCAACTCCTGAGCTCAAGTGATCCTCCCACCTCAGCATCCTGAGTAGCTGGGACTACAGGCACATGCCATCATGCCCAGCTAATTTTTGTATTTTTTGTAGAGATGGATTTTCACCATGTTTCCCAGGCTTGTCTCGAATTCCTGACCTCAAGAAATCTGCCCACCTCAGCCTTTCAAAGTGTTGGGATTATGGATATAAGCCACCATACCTGGCTTATTTTAGTCTTAATAAAGAATGCTGTTCATGATTCACACTGTTGACTAATCATTGGGTATTTTTTGGATAAATTTGAAAATCTCTAGGAATTGTTGCAGAATTTGTAGGTGAAAGCAACAGAATGCCATAACTGAAAGCATAAACTTTTTAAATGCAGTGGCTGACTAGCTAGTGAGATTTTACCTGAATCTTCTGGTTTACATTACTAACTTAGGTTTCCTACACAACAAGATCAAATGGAATCTAAAAGAGAGGGGACAAGCTACAAATGTGAAGACCATGGTAGTCTGAGAAGGCAAGAGATTAAAATAGCCTAAAGCGTGGGTGAAATCAGAAGTACACAGAGAAGACAGATATATGTTAAGACAAGGCATAGATGGTGGTTATGGCTAATTTTGCAAACCATTTATTTCTTTTATGTATTACTTAATTCTTCCACTTGGCCCTAGATGCTGTTTGGTGTTAGCCAATGTCGAACAGCTAACGAACCTGAGGAGAAAATGTGATCCTGGACCACCCAGAAAGAAATATTTGGTGATGCTAACACAAATTTTTAAAAAATGGGTTCAACTCTTCTTAGGTTTAGGTTCCTGTAAATAATTGTGACTCAGCTAAGCGTTTCTCAAAGGTCTTGTCCAATCAACCTAAGGTTTAGACTGCATGTGTAGAAAATACTATACTGTTTGTGTAACTATGATTAATACAAAGTGTTATGTGTTTTTTTAAAAAAAGATTTCAACAGCAACTTAGGGATTTAGTTCCGTGAGTCTATTGTTAGAGAAAAATATTAAGTAAACAGAGAGAATTTAACTAAAAGGGAGTTTTAAATTGTTATTCTAGCACCTTGCTTTTCTTTAGCATGAACAACCATAACTTCGAATTCATAGACAGAAGTGTTAAGTTCTAGTTTGTTCATAGAAAGATATACTGTCACTAAAACTTGCGTAATAGGCTAACATTGATTTTCAAAGTTAAGTGAAAGGTACTGGAATGTTTCTGATTCAAGCAAGAGGTTCTTTGTACATTGCATCAAATCTTAGAATATAGAGGATACACTTAGAGACAATATTAAATTCAAGTGATTAGAAAACATTTACCCTTAAAATTCAGAGGAACCTTTCAGGCAACATGGCAGGCATGGAGGAGGCAGCAATCTTCGGGAGCCACCTGCCTCCTCTGGGAGTCACCTGAATGGAAACCTGGATCCAGACGACAGGGAGGAGGAAGCTGCCTCTACAACTGAGGAAGCAGCCAAGAAAAACAGATGGAAGAAAAGAAAGAGTAAAGGGGTTGCGGCAGGGCAGCAGGAAACGGATAAAGTATTAAGAGCCTCAGTGGATGAAGGAACAAGACAATTGGAAAGACAAGTGTTGGAAGAGAAAGAAAGAGATGATGATGATGAAGATAGAGATGGTAATGGAGATGGAGCAACTAGAAAGAAAGAAACAAAGAAAGAAAGAAAGAAGAAGAAGAAGGAGGAGAAGGAGAAGGAGAAGGAGAAGGAGAAGGAGAAGGAGAAAACAAGACAGAACCAAAATTCAAACAGACCCTCCCTCAGTTCCAATAAGTGACTGTATCCTAATAGTGTATTTCCTAAAGGACAAGAACGTGAATACCCACCCACACAAGATGGATGGAGAATTATGAGTGAAGAAAAGAAAGTGTTATATTAGGCTAGTGAAGATATTTGGAATGACTTTTGAGAAGCTGCACAAGCACATCAACAAGTTAGAAAATATGTAATGAGCTGGATCAAGCCTGGGATGATAGAAATCTGTGAAAAGTTGGAAAACTGTTCACACAATCTAATAAAAGAGAATGGATCACATGCAGGCCTGGCATTTCCTGCTGGATGTTCTCTCAATAATTGTGCTGCCCATTATACTCCCATTGCTGGTGACCCAACACTAATACAGTAGGATGACATCTGTAAAATAGATTTTGGAATCGGTATAAGTGGTAGGAATATTGACTATTGACTGTGGTCTTACTGTCACTTTTAATCCCAATTATGATACACTATTAAAATCTGTAAAAGATGCTACTAGTACTGGAATGAAGTGTGCTGGAATAGATGTTCATCTGTGTGATGTTGGTGAGGCCATCCAAAAAGTTATGGAGTCCTATGAAGTCGAAATAGATGGGAAGACATAACAAGTGAAACCAATCCATAATCTAAATGGACACTCAATTGGGAAATATAGAATACATTCCAGGAAAACAGCGTCCATTGCGAAAGGAGGAGAGGCAACAAGAATGGAGGAAAGGAAGTGTATGCAATGGAAACCTTTGATAGTACAGGAAAAGATTTCACGATGATATGGGATGTTCACATTACATGAAAAATTTTGATGTTGGACATGTACCAATAAGGTTTCCAAGAACAAAGCAATTGTCAAATGTCATCAATGAAAATTTTGGCACCCTCACCCTCTGCCACAGATGGCTGGATTGCTTGGGAGAAAGGAAATTCTTGATGGCTCCGAAGAATCTGTGACTTGGAAATTGTATCCACCATTGTGTGACACTAAAGGATCATACACAGTGCAATTTGAACATACCATACTGTTGCATCCAACATGTAAAGAAGCTGTCAGCAGAGGAGATGACTATTAAACATATTCCAAAGCAACTTTAACACCTTTATTTTCTAAGCTTTTTTGGAATACGTACCAGAATTAATTTGCAACATGTTGTCTATTTTAACAGTGGACTTGTATAATATTTTTATCTGTGTTTTAAAAAGAAGAAATTAGGCCATGCACGGTGGCTCACACCTGTAACCCTAGCACTTTGGGAGGCCGAATCAGGTGGATCACCTGAGGTCAGGAGTGTGAGACCAGCCTGGTCAACATGGCGAAACCGCATCTCCACTAAAAATACAAAAATTAGCAGGGCGTCGTGGCACACGCCTGTAGTCCCAGCTACTCGGGAGACTGAGGCACGAATATCTCTTGAACCCAGGAGGCAGAGGTTGCAGAAAGCCAAGATTGCACCACTGAACTACAGCCTGGATGACAGAGCAAGACTCCGTTTAAAAAAAAAATAGTAAAAAAGAAGGAATTTGATCAAAGGTAAACAGTCTAATGTAATGAACCAAATAAAAAACTTTCAGGACTTTCAAATGTTAACTGCTTTTCCCCTTTATATCTGGAAAAATGCTATAAAGCTCAAATTAGTTAGGAATGACTTACACCTTTTGTTTTCAAAACTAAGAGACGGTTTCCAGATATTTATACTCCCATATTTCTCGAATGCTTTGAATGACTACAATTCTGCATTGATACCCTCTATTGTTACTTTTTAACCTGCCTGGAATCTATTTTCTAAAAAAATAAAGATATTTTCAGATCTGAAAAAAAATCAGAGGAACCATAAACGTCATCAAGTCTAATCATATCCAAATGTGGTCCATCAATCAACCTCGGCAGAAATAATTGGAGAAGATTTAAAAATTCAGAGAATGTTGACCTCCTCTCTAAGATAGGATTCATAAATATTTTATCGTTGTCTGGAAAGTAACAGTCTATAGTTTAACCAATATTCTAATTTTGATTCATGATTTTAAGTAATTAAACTTTAATAATTGATATGGTTTAGATATTTGTCCCCTCCAAATCTCATGTTGAAATGTGATTGTCAATGTTGGAGGTGGGGCCTGGTGGGACGTGTTTGGTCATGATGGTTGATCCCTCATGAATAATTTGCTGCTGTCCTCATGGTAATGAGTGTGTTCTCACTCTGTGAGTTCACACGAGATCTGGTTATTTATAAGAGCCTGGAACTTCCTCTTCTCTCCCTTGCTCCTACTCTTACCATGTGACATAACTGTACCCCCTTCACCTTCTGCCATATTAGAAGCTTCCTGAGGCCCTCACCAGATGCAGATGCTGGTCCTATGCTTCCTGTATAGCCAGCAGGACTGTGAGCCAAATAAACTTCTTTTCTTTATAAATTACCCAGTCTCAGTTATTTCTTTATAGCAATACAATAATTGACTAATAGGATAATATAAATTACTTATATTATAGTAGAAATATATGGTTATAATTTTAGAAAAAAATAACTTTATTTTTATCTTCCGACTACAGAATTCACTGGGAAGAGAAGTGGGCTTCTGTTCTGCTGCTAATTTGCAAGATTACACTCTAGTGGCAAATTCTTCCTATTGCAAGCATGTAGTCCCTAGAGCCCAACGATTTCTAAAGGTACATGGTCAGTTAAACCCATGTCAGATGCAAGACACAGCAGTGTCATTTTTGCACAAGTGGAAATATTTCTCCTAGATTTCCAAGTCATGAATGAATAACTAGAAAAGAAATAGAGGACACAGGCTATATGATGATTAAATCAAGTAGTTTAATGACAAAAAACTGAACAGATTGTGCATGTTATTTTATCCCATTTACATTGACAAAGTGTCACACTTCTGCTTTATGAAGAGAAACTTCATGCAATAGTCATAAGGAAGAAAGAATTAATGCTAGGAATAAGTGTAAAAGCTCTGTATAGCTTTTCATTTAAAAGATTTTACAAATCCTGCTGACCTGTTGCTAAACTAAGCAAAGCGAGTCCCCCTGGAACACACTCTATACTCATTCTTCCTCTTCATTTACATTCCTTTAAACTATTTTAGCATATTCCTAAATAGCAGAAACTTTTCCTATGGAAATAATGTCAGCCTTTCCATCCCTGCAATGCAAGCTGCTTGCATCAGTTAAATTCTGAGTTGCTTCTTTTGGAGTTAGGGCCAGCTGGTTTATAGCTGGAGTCAGCCATCACCTGCAGAATAGAGTCTGGAGAAAGTAAGGTTGTTACTCCCTGGCCAAAATTAACACTCCCATTACGATTCAATTGTGCCTGAAATTCCACTGTTAGGGATTGACTCCCACCAATCAATGTCTTGTGCTTTCTAGGACTTACTTATTTCTGACTTCACTGAATCTAAGAGATGTCATCAACTATAAAACCTGTCACTATTATATGTACAGTTAAAGAAAAAATATATTGCCAATTTAACTGTGGCATTTCATCAACTCTAAGATTTATCTCAATTTCAAAGATATATTTTTAAAAATATTTTTCAATTCTTAAAATAAAGTAAGTGAAAATGCTAGTAATGAGAGAGAGAGAGAGAGTGGGGAATGAAGACTATGAAGACCCGTATTAACTCAACTCTTAAGCATTGATGTCAACCAGCTAAAGCCAAGCCCTAGGACAATGAAATATAGGATAGTCATATTCTTATAGAAGAGAAGGAAGAGAAAGATAAACTGCAACTGCTTCACAAGGTTGACTAAGCCCAGCTTAACAACTCCTTTTAGCAATGTTTATTTAAAGAGGTCACTATTTGAAGTTAGCATAGGGAATTCCATAGCTGTTGACCCTTTGGAAAAATAACTGACTCTGAGAAAGGTTAGGAAAGGTGGGAAAAGTCTGTGAATAAAACCTTTTCAAGCCAGAAATAGGTCAGAGTACAGCCTGATCAAAGACACCGATGAAATGCAGAAGAATGTAGATAAAGGTAAAATAATGAACAAGTGATAAACCAATAAAAAGAGAAGTGGTGCTTGTTTAAGTGGCTAGGTATGGCAGGAAAGAACTTTCAGATGCAGTGTGGGAAGAGCTTTACTCACTCTGCCTGTATACAGCAGCAGCAAAGAAAACAAATAGAAAAAAAAAAAAGCAAAAAAAAAAAAACACAACATAGTGAATTTCAATGCTAAAAAAGGCAGACTCACACTGATTGTAAGAGCTCAGAGTAGAGTTATGGGAACAGACACCTTTTTCTTCTTGAGCTGCATGTCAGATTTTTACAGTAACACAACTACTTTTCCAGTTCAGAGAATAAAACAAAAGAAACCTAGACATTTTTTCTCCCCTCCCCTCCAAAAAATCTATAGACTGAATTGATACTAGGGGCAAGACAGGATGTTAGTACAGCTATATTTAAAGGGGACAACTATGTCAAAACTAGGATAATTACATAGTATCTACATGGCATCATTTGAAAGATTAAAAAAAGATTTTCTGCCCTTGTTTGTTTTTGTTGTTTTTTTTGGGGGGAAAGGGGGTCTTGAGCTTATTACCAAAGACAAATTTCTTTAAGTTTTCGTGTGTGTGTGTGTGTGTGTGTGTATAGGAGGAGGAAGGTGATTTCAAAACTCCAAAAAAATGTAAATGTCCTGGACATAGAGTATTACAAATTCTGCAATATTCTTTAGTAGATTTTTTTGATAAATTTTCGAGGAAACCTGAAAATTATGTAGCATAACCACACCCTACATGATTGACTGACCATAGGAAGCAAAGCTTAAAAGGAGAGACAGAGGAGAACCTTGATGAATTGGAATTTAAGAACTTAAAATATGCTAGATGCCCTGCTAAGTACTTTACATACGTAATCCCTTAATCCTCATAAGAGCACTGTTAGGTACGTATTATTATCATCCTCATTTTAGGTAAGGAGGATGAGGAGAAATTGAATCTCAAAGATATTAAATAGCTCGCTTAAGGCTACACAGCTAGTCAGTGGAAAATATGAGCCAATTTAAGTCAGCTCACCTCAAATTTCTTTGAAACTAGGTTGAGAAATATGCAGGAAAAAACAAACACTGAACCAATGGTGAGAAAGGCACAAAGTCAATTTTATACACGTCAGGTATTTTTTCCTGGGATAGTGGTAGCCCATAAAGTTATAACATTTGTTGTTTTTTAAATAAACTTAGCTCAGAGTTTCCAGATGAAGAAGCTTACATTTACTGAATATCTATTGTACAATAGGTTAAATTTTATTAATCTCATTTAATGCTCAAAATAACCCTGTAAGATGGATATTTTCGGAATCTCCACCTCAGGTTTGTATAGCTGGTACATGATACAGCTAGTGCTCTAACCCTACTTCTGATTTTACATTCTGAACTCCTCTGAATAAACCATAACACTTCAGGTGCATGTTTCAACTAGGAATTTTTAAAGACCTCACGAGCTCTTTCAAAATATTTTTTCAATAATGAATACAGCAAGAACATATCCCATACCTTCTATCCTCACTGTTGTACAGTGTTACACACAACACATTTTCTCATCAAATGTGTTCATGAGTATAATTTTTAAAACCCAAATTCCTGTGGAGTAAAGTTATCTTTATGAACTAAACTAAATCCAAAGCTGATAGCCGACAATCACTGCATCACCGTAAATATTATTCTCATTAGCAAGATGAAATTTTCTTTTCTAGATTAAGGTGTCTCAGAGAGTTGCTATAGAGAACATTGACATCTTTAAGAGACATGAGATGAGTGTATAGGTCAAAATATGTCAGTCAGCAAGTCTTCTTGCATTCACAAATATTTATTGAACACCCTATATGCTCTCCGTACATTGTTCTAGGTGCTGGGAGTACCACAATAAACAATGTTGAAAACTCCTGTACTGGAGGAGTTTACATTCAAGTAAAAAGAGACACAATAATGAAATAAACAAATAAAATGCATCGTATGCTACATAGCGATAAAAAATGCAGACGTTGGCAAAATTTTCAATAGCAATAGCTAGTAAATATTTTAGGCTTTGGGGGCTACACGGTCCATGTCACAACTACTCACCTCTGTCTTTGTAGCACAGAAGCAAGCATAGACTAAATGTAAATAAATGAGAGTGGCTGTGTTCCAACAAAACTTTATTTATAAAAATAGGCAGCAGTCAAGATTTGGCCTGCTAGTCAAAGTTCGCCAACTCCTGAAATAAATCAAGGAAAGAGGATAGAAAGAGTCAAGGATGAGGGTAAAGAAGGACTCGTTGAAATGGCAACATTTACCTAACGCAACAGAGAAAATAACAGAGCCAGTCATATGGGTCCCAGAGGAAGAACTTTCCAGACAAGGGAAGCAGAAAGTGCAAAGGCCCTGAGGCAGGAGCTTGTCTGGTGTCATCAAAGACCAAGCAATAGGCCAGAGTGTTGGTAGAGTGGATTGAGCAGAAGTGAGCAGGCATCTGCGATGTGGAGACTCGAGAACAGAGTAAGGATATGAGAGTTTTTCCTATGTGATACAGAAAGCAAGGGAAGATGTTGAAAAGAGGAGTGCATGGTGTGTCAGGTTTCAAAACAATCTTTCTGGCTGCTGTATGAATAGATTGAAGGGGACAAGGAGCAACAAGAATGATTTAGGCAGTGATTGTAGTCATTTGAGTGAGAGAAGATGGTGTGTTAGATCTCAGGCTGTGGTCTAGTTGATGAAAAGTAGCTGGGTTATGCATGGGTTTCAAAGGTACTGTTAACAGTATTTCTTGATGGATTGGATACATAGTGTAAAAGAGAAGGAAGAGCCAAGCATAAGAGTTTCTGCATAGCAACTGGAATGGGAAAGACAATGAGAAGTAAAGGATTTTTTTTTTTTTGAAACCACACACGTATCAATAGCTTAGCGTTTAATCCATAAAATGTTGGAAATGTTGTTTTTGAGATATCTATTAAGAAATAAGAAATACATCAATTGATGCCTGGTTTCTCCTGAGTAACTAACAGATATCAAGAGGCAGGTATGGCAATGGTGAGAGTAGAGCCCAGAACTTCCTTTTACTTAGGAAAATTTGTATGGAGTCATGACTATACACGAGTTTGGACTATTGAAATAAGACATAGAAACATGAGATATAGTCTTGGCTTTGCAATTTAATGGAAACACAGGTAATTATTGTAATTTAATTTCTCTATATCTTAATAATAGGCATCTACATTAAGCATGATGTAGAAATAATATTGTCAATCATGACAGTTGCAAGGCATCAATGAGACAATTTTAAAAAAGCATTTAGCACAATGCTTGGCAAATAGTATACGCTCAGTAAATATTTGATATTCTTCTTACTACACATTTTGTGGAAAATAAGTACACATCAAACCTTTTGCCTTTAATTTACGAAAAAGGAACACTTATTTTTAAAGGTATCTAGGAATATGCTGAGTCTTCAATATATTAACCAAGCCTTTTGACTCTACAAAATTATGATCTAAGATTTTATTCAGACTCTAAGAAGAAAAGGACTCTTGGATCTTTAAAAAATATTTGCTTGTATTTTTACTCATTAAAAATATAAGCCCTTCAAAGAGTCTTGGCACCACCCTTTCTTGTTTGTTTGTTTTTCTAACAATAGAGGTAGTTAGATTAAATCCTAACTGCTAGCACAAGGAAGAAAGGGAGGAAGGGAGAAAGAAAGGAAGGGAGGAGGGAAGGGAGGGAGGGAGGACGGAATGATGAAAGGAAGGAAGGCAGGAAGGCAGGAAAGCAGGAAGGAAGGGGATGGAGGGAGGCAGAAAGGAAGGGGGGGAAGGAAGAAAGAAGGAAAGAGAGGGAGAAAGGAAGGAAGGAAGGAAGGAAGGGATGAAAGAAGAAAGGGAAGGAGGGGATGGAGGAAGGAAGGAAGGAATGAAGAAGGGAAGGGAGGGAAGGAGAAAGGAAGGAAGGAAGATAGGAGGGAGGGAGAGAGTGGAGGGAGGTAGGAAAGAAGGAAGGAAGGAAGAAAAGAAGGAAGGAAGGAAGGAAAAGAGGAAAAAAGGAAGGGAAGAAAGAAGGAAGAAAGGGAGGAAGAAAGGGAGGAAAGAAGGAAGGAAGGGAGGGAAAGAAGGAGGGAAGGGAGGGAAGAAAGAAGGAAAGAAGGAAGGGAGGGAGGTAAGAAGGAAAAAAGAAAGGAAGTAAAGGAAGGGATGAGGGAGGAAGGGAGGGAGAGAGAGGGAGGTAGGAAGGGATGGAGGAAAGGAAACGAGGGAGAGGAAGAAGGAAGGAAAAGCAAGAAGGTAACAGTGAATAGGAAATAGGTTTTTGAGTATCAGTATTCCCAAATCTAAAAAATAACTTATGGATATGTTTATTTTTATAGAACTTTCTTTATCTCCTCATAAATTTACCATGTATAGCTTGTAATTGACATCCTGGATGACCATGACAAATTGACTTATTTCTCAATGCACGCAAAATCTCTTGAGTGCTTTACTTACTTGATAAAACAGTAAAATACTAAAGATTCTTCTCATAATGTCGAAACATTTGTGTCACCGTATATTAGAAGACAATAGTGATGCCATTTTCTTTTATAAAAGCCCACTTTGGTAATAAAATATGATTTAGACTAACAATTCACATTTTTTTTGTTGAGTTTCATTTATGCAAATGATTTTTAAGGACGAAAATATTCAAATCTGGAAATAAATTACATAGGCAATAGCTAAAATGTTCACTCTTGTTTCTCAACTTCATCTGGTATAGGTTTCCTCTGAAAGATACAGTGCCTTTGAAAAAAAGATTACTAGGGATATGTTAGAATGTCAACTTGCACACTTGGTCTTGGCTTAGTTCTATTAAGATACTAGCTTATCTTAAATATTTTTTAAAAAACCAAAACAAAAAATATACTTAGCAGACAGTGCAGAGGCAGTATATAAGACTAAATTTAAAATGTTAGAATTCTGATTTATATGGATTTCAAATCCAGCTTCATATCTTACTATGTGATATTTAAAATTTATGTAATCTTCCTTCACCTTAGTTTTTATATTTGTCAAATAATTATGACATTTTAAAATTGGATGAAATGATTAAATCAAAGAAGAAAGTGAAACCCTTTGTACAAAACATTATTCTGTTGTTTTAAATGGCGAACTACCATTCATCTTATTTAAGAAAATAACTGCCATGATTTTATCTAAGGAATATTGTAAACCATAGATGGAAAACAAAATCTAACAATTAAAACCCTTTCCCCATTTGCACCAAGAATACTCGCCACTCACTGGCAGTGCTTGTGGCTGCAGCATTTACCCTCAGATAACTTTGCCATGAAATATGTCACTTTTATTATTATTTTTGCATCGCTCTAGCATATCGACTTTGGAAACAAAATACATCATTCTATTTATAGTATTCTGTTTTTAGTGGTAGTATTTCCATTTACAAAATATACTAATTCTTAATCATTGAAAATATCAAAGCCTAGAAACCTTGACATTCCTATGCATGATGTTAACATCATTCTCGAACAGTTGTTAGGCAAGGATTTATTTGACAAATCCGAATTTTGCGAAATAGAGAATTGTGATGATTCATATAATTCTGATGTTCTGTTTAGAAACAACTCCAAAACAGTTTTTATATTTTATTTTCACATTGAAAATCAGTCAGATTTACTTCAGCCTCAAAGAATGTGTTTATGTAAAATTAAATAATCACTGGCAGCGAGCTGCACTTTTATTTTTCTAAACGAGAAAAGGGTTATTAAACTCATAACCAAAAAATAATGTACTTATTACAGCATTTTAAATGGTCAGGGTTTTATTTCCATATTGAGAAAATATTTCAATATTGTTGTTTTTCAAATTAAACATTTGTCTGTTGTCCCCATCCCCAAATAAAACTACACAATTATCATTAACTTATGCAGAGCGAAATTCTAATACAATATTTATGATGTCATATGCATAGAAATTAGTTTCTATGAATATAGAGGGCATCTGTAAATAACACTCAGGATAGCATGTGGACTAGAGCAGAGAGTCAGAATCGTGATCAGAGAAAACTATGCATATCATCCTTAGAGATTTTTGAAAAAAATGTCTTTCATACCAAACTGGAAATCAACTAAAAAATCAGTGGCAATTTACCTGCTCCCAAATGCTGTGGATCTTGGGAGGGAGGGGCGTGGATACTGTGCTACTTGTAAAAATACTAGCACTGAAGTAAAAATGGGACAATAAAATCACAAAATTTATCATGAGCCACGATTTGCACAAATTCTACTACACTCACTTCCACGTATTTTTATGCTGGCCCATTAGTTACCTGGATAGTTTGTTAACTGGGGTCTCACTTTATTTTTTCCTTTCAAGTAGAAAAGAAAATGCTAGTGGAAATTTCATTTGTAACCTAACTTAATTCTGAATTTTACTTTTGATTATAGCCATGATTTACTTTAATGTTTTCAAAATGAATTTCAAAGACTATTTATTCAGTTAATTTTGAAAGTAGAAACATACTGAAACTTTTATCCCACTTGGTAAGCAGCCATCCCTTAGTTTTATCCAAGTTTTCCCATGAAAATGCCAATCGGGAATAAAACTGACAAATATATTCAATCAAAGATGGAATTTTTTTTTTGCTCTTAAGTTGCAAATGGCCTCATTAAAATAAAAGCACTACCTTAGGGATTCCATAAAGCAGAGTATTGGTACCTAAATGGTATTTATGACCAGGCTAAATGTAAAGTGAATTAAAATTTAAAGGATTATAGTCAGGTAGGCCACAGACATCTGTGGAGAAATGTCCATTAAGAAGATGAAAGAACCAGCAGTCCCTGGTGACAGGCACATGTCAGGTTAGCGGTCAGCCATACCTATACACTTAGTGTCACAGCAAATGAGAAACACATTGCCTAAGGAGGAAAGTACTTAAGATATATTTATTTTAGGCTAAGAAAAAAAATTAGGAAACTAACACTTTGGAATTCATATCCATCATTGTCATCAAGCTAAAGTCTAAAGAAAGGGGAAAATAAGATGTAGATTGACAATAAAGATGATCACATATGTGTTTATAAAAGCTACATATACTCCAACCCATGGCTGTATTTATAGAACTGATTGAAAGTAGAATTCTGTAAGCATGCCATTAAGTCCATGGTGCTGTAACCACAAAGAGGTGCTGCTGCCCAGCTACAAATAAAGGTCTTGTTTCATAATAATAAGAAAAAGGGAAATGGCCTCTAGGGTGCTAATACACCAAGGGTTTTATTCCTTTTACAATGTGAATGAGTCACAACACCAGCCACCATTTTTGTCATTTTCATGACACCATGCTGTCTTGTGCATGCCACATATCCCTGTTGCATCTGTCTCATCACAATTGAGTACTCTTTTAAATGGTCATCGTATGCTCTTAAGTGGTGACACATGGACACAGAAAATCTGATCTCTTAATTAAAAGGTACTAACTGCCTCTATTTTATTTCCTCTTTTCTCCTTATTTTGCTCTTTCTCTTTCTCCTTCTCTTCCTCCTCCTTCTTTTTCTTTCTCTCTCTCTCTTTCTCCTTCTCTTCCTCCTCCTTCTTCTTTTTCTTTCTCTCTCTCTCTCTCTCTCTCTCTCTCTCTCTCTCTCTCTCATACTGGGTCAGGAACCCACACCACTAGTGTTCAGATAGAATTCATTTAGCATACTGTCTTGGGACATTAACTTTGGCATTTGATATAGCAAAATATGGTTGAGGGTGTTTGTGGTAGGATTTCTCTCTGACATTTATTCATAATCCAGGCACTACAGTCTTCCACTGTATGGTTTTAAACATAGCTCAGAGAGAACATCTTTTCTACTAAGTTTGCACCTCATATTCCCTAGGATTCACGGCTTCTGACCCTACTTTTAAACTAACTGGTCCTTAATCACTGACGAACCCAGATGAAACTGTTCCCAAGATGAAGTCACTCTCAAATCTGGACTTGAGCTTCCACAAATATTGAAAAAAAAAATTAAAAGAGATGCTTTATAATCATATTTTGCCTGGAAACAGAAAGTCTTTCATCACAAATGCTGTATCAGTACTTCACTGGACACCATAGACATTATTTTGGTGAGCTTCCTTGTCTTTACAATTAAATTGTTTCAAAGGTACTAGCTTTCTAGTTGTATCTCTGCTCTCATTCCACAGTTCTTTACATTAATATACTTATTTGGTAGACAAAATCTGTGAAAGTAGAAATAAATGTGGGGGGATGTCTCTAAAATCACAATTTTCCAGCTCCCAAATCTTCTAGCTTGTCCTACAATTGCACAACCTTCTCAGCCTTATCTATTAATTTTTTATAAAAATGTCACCCAACCACCTCCTACACTGTGAATCTCAGAGGCAACCCGTGGAACAGGAGAATATCACTGAAAGACGTATGGTAAATATCATCTTTAGGATAGGATTTAGGACAGAAATATGGTGGACTCATTGAGCGGAAGTGTGATAGGTAAACAGATCATTCCAGCATCTGTAGTCTCAGCATGCAATTGGGGGTTTAATGAGAAACAAAATAGGGATAATTGGGACAGGTGATAATCACAGAAACAAAATGAGAATAACTAGATCCTAGCCAAAAAAAAAAAAAATTGGTCTAAGTTTCATATCTAACGTGTAAATTTTTAAAATATGATATTTTATGGTTCTAGAAAAAGTTGTTCTGCCTATTGCTTTCATTTACATTTCAATACCTTTCTTCTGGGTATGATGACTGCTGTGTTTTCTGACAGAAGCACATGCCGTGAAACTTCCTTACCCTTCCACCAACAACGTGCACTTGACATCTGAGTCTTCACTGTGGCACCCCGCTTTCAGGTCTCTTGGCTAGTTAGTATGAATTCAAATTATCAAGGTGAATGGAAGAACAAAGTGAGTATGTTGTCTTCCTTCAGAGCTCTGTATTGTAATATATATAAAGAAACTTTTAATTAAACAAATGGCAAGCATTTCAGGTGGAAAAGCCAGACAGAGATGCAAGTGATTTGATGCTCAGGGAACCTTAAATCACGCCCCATGCAGCTGCCAACTCCTGGAATACAGGGCTTTCTTTTCTTTCCAACTAAATCAGACCTGAAGACATGCTCAGGTACTCCGTACGCACATTATTTCTACTAAACGAGCTTCCTGTCACATCAATGTATGCTTAGTAATTTGGTCCCCAAACTTATTTTTATTAAATACACTGTCCTCATGAAGCACCAAAATGAATGCTGAATATACTTAGAAGTAAGGGAGGCTGGGCGCGGTAGCTCATGCCTGCAATCCCAGCACTTTGGGAGACCGAGGCGGGCGGATCACGAGGTCAGGAAATCGAGACCATCCTGGCAACATGGTGAAAACCCGTCTCTACTAAAAATACAAATAATAATAATAATAATAATAATAATAATAATAATAATTAGTCGGGCGAGGTGGCGGGCGCCTGTAGTCCCAGCTACTCGGGAGGCTGAGGCAGGAGAATGACGTGAACCCGGGAGGAGGAGCTTGCAGTGAGCCGAGATCGCGCCACTGTACTCCAACCCGGGTGACAGAGCGAGACTCCGTCTCAAAAATAATAAAAATAATAATAGTAATAATAATAATAAGGGAGACTTATTATTGTGTTTTGGCTGTGTCAAAGCCTATCTGCTTGATAGGGAAACATTTCATACTTCTTCAGTCCCAGATTTGACTCCTCAAGGAGCAACCTGGGACAACCTAGTTAGAGGCATGGCAAATTTGGGCTAGCCCTAAGTGCTGTAGAGTTTGTACTGGGCTTGCTGTCTGTGCAGACTGTAATCTGAATCAGATAAATTGCTTGACATCTATTACTTTATTATTTCTCTGTTTAAAGTGTGTGCTAAAATGGATGTAATGTTATACCTAAATAGAATGAATACCAAAGGAGGGACCTCCACTGCTAATAAAAAGAGTACAACCCGCAAGCAACTAAGATTCTGCTCTCAAACATTTCCCTACGATTTCCTCAGAGGCTTAAACTGAGATTCTGTTAGACTTGGAGAAAGGAGGAATTCCAAGAATGAGGGGGCTCTCCACTAAAAATAAATGTTCTTACCAGGTCTTGAGAGAGTTCAGATTCAAGCTCAAGCTGGTCTGTAAACCTCAAGGGTCAGAGGTTCAAGAGGAGAGGAGTGATTGTCATGCTTAGGCCATATATAGCTTGTCACCATTGTCCTGTTTAAGAAATGTCAAGCATTTCCTCTTCCTAACGGAGAGAGCAAGTCTGAAAAACCAAACTTGTGTTTAAACTATTTACTATTTCAGCAAAAATAAATGTGCTTCAGAGTTAAAAATAATAATAAAGAGAGGTGGAAATCATCTAGGAGGGGAAAAGGAGTCTGTTGAAATGTCTATTATCTTGTGGTATATCAGCACATTAAAGGTACTCCTATGCATTATAAGATAATTAAAATCAAGAAAGGATCTAGTTTCATTTTTAAATACAGATGGTGATTGCTCACAGCAGAGCAAGTCTGAATAGTTTTTAAGCAACATATCAGAAATAACAATATTCTTGTTTATACCAGCTGTATGGTATAATATTATTACCCTGGGATTGTTCATTCTTTTAGGTCATGTGTGTGTGTGGTTGCGTGACTTACATACATAAATAATGTTTGATACTCAATAGTCTGTTGGCTATTATATAATGTTATATGAAAATGAGATATGAGTTTCCGTTTCCTACTACTTAAAGGAATACACCCATCTATTTTATTTTATTGATTCTTGTCAATGCAATGTTAATGTTCTCAAGGTGAGAAATAATGTGTTCATTATTTGTGAATAGGTAAGAAATTTTATGTCTGGCAATGAGCAAGAAGTCCTCAGCATGTTTGAATTAGGATTGACTGCATAAACATCTAGCAAAGTGCTGAACACTTCATCACAGCTCAATGTGTATTTGTTGAAAAGTGTATTTTTCTATATCATATTTCTGTGAATAGAACTATTTTCTAAAAATAGACACTTAAAATAGAGACTAATTATTATTAAGATTGGGGTAGAGAAGTATATACATTCTTAATGAAAATATTAATAGAATATGCTCCAGAAATAACAAGAAAAGGCCATATTATTTATATCATATTTTTAAGAAAGAAAATCTTAAAAGTGTTCAAAATAAAATAAAACAGACAATATGTGAAACGGTATCCAAATGCTTTCCTACCAAAGTTGTGGATTTGGATTGACTAGGGCACACCTGGACTTAGCCCCAAGGTTTAGGGTCTGTTTCCAGGCCAAAACCCAAGTTTCCAGTTCAGGGCTCCCAGATTCCATTAAGATTTCCTGTGAATCAGGCAGGGCTAATTCAGCCTTGAACAATCAATCACTCACACTTCATTTTCTGAGTGGGAGTGATTGATGGTTCACCGCTGGTCATGGCTGACCTAGAAGTAGAAAGCAAACCTGGACACGATGCTTCATGTGTGAGTGGCTTATTTGGAATCAGTCAACTGCAAGGAACTATCCTGTGTCTTCCTTAGCTCCTTCCTGGATAGACATACCTTTCATAACCTTCCTATATGTTCTCTTGTTTTCTTCAAACTATTGTAGGTCTTTCCTTCCCCTCACTCACGGAAAACATCTGGATGTCTGCACCCCTGTACTTGTGTTCATGGCCTCTGGATTAGCTAGATCTCAATTATTCCTCTTGATTTTCGCTTTTTAGAATCTTATCTGCTAATTCATCAACTTCTCCTCTCTTACAAAACCAGGGCTTGTGCAATAGAAGTTGCCTTTCCTCTTGTAGCTCTCTCACAGAATTGTTAAGGAAGAGAAAGAAAAGAAACATAATTTAAACTGCCTGTTTCTTCTTTCTGACACGGTTCTTTCAAGCATTGGAGAAAAAAAAAAAAAAGACAAGTAAAAAAAAAACTCCATGGTTTTGTGAATTCGTATGTTTTGTTTGTGGTGTTTGCAGCTGGTTGTCTTTTCATTTTTGGGAATGTTCATTTTGCATTTCAGAGAACAGTGTGCCATTTTGTGGATGTTATCATTATGGCCTTTTCGCCCAGAATTACCACTGCTGTCACAGCCACTAGAAGGAAATGCTCTCCCACTCATTTCTCTGATAAGCTGCCTCATATCCTCATACTTCCTGGGGCTCACTAGCTGGACAGAGACATTTGCAGTTAGGATTTTCAAAGGGAGGCCGATACTGTGCACAGCTTTCAGGATTGTTATTTTGCCCCAAAACTCACTGAAGTAATGAAAATCCTCATAAGAAATGATTAGAGAAGTTGCAAAAATTCAAGGACCCAAGGCAAAACTGAAAGCGGTTCTTTTCATCATTTTGGCGAAGACTAAAAGGGATGGGCTGCAGCTCTTCTTTCCTGTCTCACAGCAAATCATATCATACGGAAACACAACTACCACATACATTTAGGAAATTATTGACAGGTTCTCTGAAAGGAGAAAGTGCAATTTCACTGATAATTTAGAGAAAAAATAGCCAGCGATTATCCCATAGTGTGACAATTGAAAGGAGAATCATTAGTATGGAACATGTATGCAGGTATTTATTCAAAGTGAAAGATGCGAAAGGATGCAGGTTTCTAAACTTTGATAAGTTGAGGAGAAATATAAAAATATATAATAGATATATGTATATATACTTTTTATATATTATATATACCCATCCATATTTATATATACACACAGATAGATAGAGATATACATCCATATTTATGTATATATATACACAGATAGAGTTGATAGAACTCAAAGGAGATGAATATTTTCTTCAGAAAAAATCATGAGACCATATTCTTTTCTAAACTTAGTTGAACCCCTTAAAGGGGTGAACTCTTTTTTCTTGAGGGACTTTTAGAATTGTATGAGTTTGTTTGAATCACAAATACAATAAAAACACTCCATGTACTTTTGTAATACTTTTTTTCTTTTCTGACTTATTGCCAGAGATAGTGAGTGACATAAAATAGCTTGTTTTAAAAATGAGCAGAGGTGCCCACGTTCCATTTGGCTCTGTCAGTATTTTCTATAAGGACTGGTCCATCAGCCTGGTGGACTCCTGTGTTGGGGACTGTTATGGGGGAGGAGGATCAGGCAGTGTGGCTGGAGGGACAGCAGGCTCTTGTCAATGGTAGCATCACATATTTGGTCTCCCTGCTTGTTGCAAATGTTCCCCTCTCTGCCCAAGTGCAGTACACCTGAGACTCACCCAGGCAGAGCCTTACCCTGAAGGCAGGGACCACTTAGGTGTCCTGAGGTGGAACTGGCCCCACCATGAGCGGTCATTCTTCCTTTCCCTCAAGGGCCCCACCACTGCCACAGACGTAGCCTGGTGTAAGCCACTGCTGAATCACAGAAACATTCTTTTGCTATCAGCCATGTTGCCACTCTCAAACTGAGAATCAGGCTCACCGTCTGACCGTGAGAACAAGAGAACTTAGAAGTGGGTGGAAAGGAAGTAAAAATTTCTTCCCTCAAAGCCTAAATACTATCTTGTTACTTCCTTCCCAGATAGGAAAGAACATCGTTGCTAATTTTCTCACTGAAGAATAAAACAATTTTTTGAAATTATAGTCACTAAAGTTACATGGAATTCCTAGCACGGGAGATATCCTGGTTCCTAACCAAATAAGAACAAAGGAACTAGCCAGTTATTTTTTATTAATAATATCTGTACATCAGAATGTGTATATTAATGTTGTTTGGTGAGATTATTGTTACGCAAAGAATATGCTGCAGAGATACGATTACTTTAATGCTAGGGACAGGCAGATGCGTATCAAATGTACATAAACATCTGAAAGTAGATAAGAAAATATTGGCCTTGCTTCAAATGAGATGGCAGAAAAGATAGACGAGAATTATTTATCAGAAATGAAGTGGAAAAAGATCAGGGCCAGGTATGTAGAACCTCCAGGGTCTGCAGTTGCAAGCAAATGAACAGTAAAATTTTAGATGCACGTTATTGAAATGCTGCTGTGCTTGGTTAAATAAACAACTAATAAAAATATATGAGAGTTTAAAAGGTAAAATTGTTGTCCATTTTTACCTATAAATAAAGGGAAATTGAGCAGTTTTAAAGTTTATTCTTTTTGTGAGGTAAGATCAATTTTAAAACAAACTCTTATTTCTGCATTAATGGCCTTAAATCCAGATGGTGGTTTTTTTTTTTTTTTTTCTTTTTCCAGCCTGGAGCGTGGGAACAATTTTTTCTGCATAGGAAGCAGAATATCTAAGGGGCAAGGGACATTTAAATTTAGGTATAATCCAGCTGTATTGGGTAAAATATATCATGTTTATACATATGACCACAATGTATTTTGATGACATATTCAGTAATTAGGTTGTTGCTCCTTATAATATGTTCCTTAGATTACAGTTTATTGAACCATGTATGTATTAATATATATGTAACAAGTAGACCAAATATCATTTAAACAATACTGAAAGCAGTTTAAACTTCCCAGAATGAGAATTTAATTCAAAATAATTCTTTGGGAAAGAATTATTTTGTTCTGAGAAAAGCACTTGAGTGAAACTTTTACTTACACAACTAAGAAGAGAATACCAGCACATTGCCCTTGAGAAAAAACCCTAAAGTGACCACCGAACCGAATACAGATGTTCATCTGAAGAAGGTAAACATTCTATTTGATAATGAGAATTGGATATAGGTTTAGCAGAGCTTCTGCAGGCTTTGTAAGTTTAAAATGTTTATTTGCTCTGAATTTAGACTAATCTGAGCCTATAGGATATTGCTTATTCTATAGGATATTGCTTATTCTGTTGTATTCTTGTTTGAAACTTGAAGGTCTGAAATTTACCAGAAACTGAAAGAAGGATATAGGAAAGAAAGATCTGGGTTAAGGTTGGCCCAGTTCAGCCCTGAGTGAACAATGAATGTTCTGCTTTGGAAATCTAGACTGATGAACCCAGATATCTATTCTAATTTTTTGTATGTTTCTGGGGCTATATCACCTTACCACTCTGCAGGAAATGAGTGAAGAGTCCCACTACCAATCATTTTAAGAAAAGATCTACGCATGTAAGAAATAAGTACTTGAGAGGCAAACTTCATACTGCAATTTGCAGGAAATCTTCCTATCTTTCTGGAACCTCATAGGATTGGAGCTTGATCAATGGAAGAGCAAGCTTGCTTGAGGGCATTTCCATTGGCCTTGCCATTAGGTAACAGTCCAGAAGATGAGAATATTCTTAGATCCTCTGGGTTGCACTACCCCTCCATCAGTCTTAAGCATTCGGAAAAGTCCACATTGTTAAAGAGAACCTGTTCTGTTCTTGGGACCGAGTAGCAAAGGGGAGAGCAGTATGTCCTCCTTTAAACCCAAACAGGCAGCACAGCTCAGCATCTCCAAGAAGAGAGGTATCTTTGGAATGTTCCTAGCACCAGAAGCAGTAGGGAGAGGGGAGAGGCTGAAGAAGTACAAGAGATGTACCAGGTCATTCATCTATTCTTGATGTTCATGTGACAATCCCAAGAGCACTCATGCTGTTGTAACCCCAACTGGTATACTGCAATTCAATTCTGGCACTAGCTATCTGGAGTTAGCGCAGACCCCATAAGCCATAGGCTCATCCTTCACAAGACTGCAGATGGCAGTGCAAGTTAGGTGTTCCCATGACTCCCTCAAGTTTTACAATTCACTAGAATGATTCACAGAACACAGCAAAGGATACAATTTAGGAATAGCCAAGTGAAGTGACATATAGGGCAAATCTTGGAGGGGCCTGAATGCAGAGGTTCCATGCCTTCTCTTTGTAGAATCTAGGTGCGTCACTCTCCTGGCATATGAATGTCTTCACAAATCCAATCAAAATGCACCACTGAGCTTCCATGTCCAAGGTTTGTCTTGGGTTTTTATTACAGAGACATGACTGGTTAAATAAATTGCCACATGATTGAACTTACTATCCAGGCTCCCTCCCCTCTGAGGAGGTTGTGGTAACAAAAAAATCCCACCTCTGGAATTGCATAATGGATTTTTCTGGTGACCTGCTCTGAATCTGATTTTCCTAAAGGCTCAACATGAGTCACTTCATTAGCTTAAACTCAAGTGTCATCATGAATAAGAAAGTTCATGAATACCAAAGACGTTTCTATCATTTGGAAAATTTCAAGAGTTTTAGAAGCTCCGTGGTAGGAACCAGGACCAAGATCAAACTCTTTATTATACAACATATCTCTCACAAGTTGGTAGGGATTCTCAGTGAGAAGGAGTGTTTGCTAGGATTCAGAGAAAATGGAAACCAGAGCCTTAGAATTTGGAGACAAATATGGCCACATTGGTAGGCACTTTGTGAAGAGACTTAGACAAACAGGATAATACATTGAAAACTGAAGTTTATTCTTTTTAAAGGTACTTCCTTCTTGGTTTTAGCCCTAGTGTTATAAAAGGAGACTTCTCAAGTCATATATTATCCCCAAATGTGGGTATGAAGCTAAGTATGCTACTCATACAAATTTGGTGAGCAATGTGAGACTTTATTGTTGCCTATCCTTCTAATTATCCTCCTGAGCAGATATCGACTTCCAGTGAGATAACCTTTTACTTTCCTTAAGTTCATATTGCTGATGCATTGCAAGCTAGTAGCCATTTGTGTGTGAGAAGATAGGCACCTCTAAAGAAAAGTCACAAACTTGGAGAACTGAAAATAATGGTTTTATAAATGTTATTATAAATGACAAGTAAAGTTCAAAGAATTTCAGGAGTTCAGCTAATGAATTCACTTGAAAAGCTATCATTTATTTGTAAGGTTCTCAGGTAAGACATCCATTTTGTACATGTATCTACCTCTAAAGCATGCTGCACAAAATTCAACAAATTTCACCTACTCCAAAATCTGGCTGACATTCCTCAGATAAGAACCAAATATGCCATACAGTCATTTTGACTAAGGCAGAACATGGCTATACTCATTAGAACTCTAGAGAACACAGCTTGGTGTTTGTGAAAAACCACATGCAGTACTGCATGTTGGGCAAGCATTGAATGTGCCGTTTGCTTAATCTTTCTCTGGCTGATAAATGATGTTCCACTTTGAAGAAACAAGACATATGGTACAGATGCTATCACTGCGCACAGGAAACTGGTAGCAAGTAGCTAAGTGATTTTCTAAGTTCACTCAGAAAGCCAGTAGCAGAATCAGGTCAAAAAGTCCTATGCTTTATTATTATACTGAGCAAGAGCATGCAGAAGAAAGGCTGTGAAGGGTTAAGTACTGATCTTAACTTGATTATTTTTATCTTTTTGTTTACTTTTATGTCTTCCTACTCTGTCTTAAGTTTCTTTGTAGACCAAAGGTAGACATATCAACGACTAGGTGTTCTAGTTCGTGATCTCCATTCATTACCTTAAATTTAGTTTACAAATAAAAATCCATTCTAGATATTCAAACACGTGGGGAGGAAGGGGTTTTTAGTAGGGACTAAAATGCCACTGATTATGTGGTAGAAGTGATTAGATAACCTAGGTTGTGCTGCTGTTTTGCCTTCTGATCACTGGCTCTGCCCTGTAGGAGAAAATTTGCCTTGGCGGTGGGTTCTTTGTTGTTGTTTTGTTTTGTTTTTTGTTTGTTTGTTTTTGACTTTCATTAATAGTAACAAAATAATTGTTTCTTTCTAGGAGACATTTGAAAAAAATTTTGAAAGGCAAAGGTAAAAGGCTATATTTGCCTTCCAGATTTTAGAATGCTTACCTTGGCTTGCTTTCATGTTTACTTATAATAAATAGAAGTAAATATTATTTTATATAGGGTGTTGTGAGGCCAGGATTTTTTTCATTTGAAACACATTAAATTTTTTAGATACCTAAGAGTGCATAATTACAAATGTATATCATTAAAGCAAAGCTATATTAATTAATGCAAAGCTGTCCTAGGGTCTAACAGCTTTTGGAGGCCTTAACAAAATTACTTACAGACTTCTTTTCTCCTTTGTCTAAACATGTTGTTTTTTTTGCTCAATTTTAATTTTGTAACTTAACACAAAGTACATTTTGGAAATGTGTACAATGAGTTTAGACAATGTAATCAGGTTACTAAATAATAAATAGCAAAAATGATCATAATAACTGTGGTTCTATCATTAAGGTGCATTCATTTTCTAATAGTATATGCTACATAACATATAATTATTTTAAACCCAACTATAAGACTATTCAATTTTATTAAAAGTTGTTTTCTCAAATACATGCAACTATTTCAAATTCAAGACAGAGATTTGTGTAAATCAAAAAAAAAAAACGGAATCAAATTTTCATTTAGATTACATGTAGTCTGAGCAGGAAAAGACAAGTTTAAATTTGTGAATTATGTGACAATACACGTATTTCAAAATAATTTACTTAGTCATTCTTACGCATTTTTGGTTGCCATGTTAGAGTTGATGATATGGGAATGACTTCTGTATGCTCCCATAAACTAACACCCACGTCTTCCATTAGAGTCTTAATATACTAAAAGAATAATGGATGGATTCATTAATGACTTCTAAGGCAATAACTAATCTAGACCTACAAAGAACCTCCTAGCAGAAGTTTTAGGGGGCCTACTTTAGTGATTGGATAAGCATAGTTTATAATAAACATACTGATACAAGATAAATGGGTGCTTTCAGAGGTTTCCCAGCCTCAGCACTAATGGCTTTTTGGGTTGAATAATACTTTGGTGTCGAGGGGTTATCCTGTATATTATAGGATGTTTAGCAGCATCTCTGGCTTCTCCCTAGTGGATGCCAGTAGCACCCCCCAAAAATATAATACTTGTGAAAACCAAAAAAATGTTTCCAGCATTTTCAAATGTCCCCTGGGGGCAAAATTACCCCCATCTTCTGGTACAGAAATACTGTTCTAGAAGATGCTTGAAAATAGCTTTCATTCTGCATTGAATATTTTAATGTTCCCCAATATAATATTCACTTTATTAGTTGACTCAGAAAGCACACTCCTTCCTAATACATATGAAATCCACTTAGCCCAGACTCTGAGTGGATTACCTCAAATTCCAAATTTTTATCATCTAAATTAATTTGTTTTATTGTATAAGCCCAATAAACATTGCATTAGCAGGAGGTTCAGGTAAGTTTATAATATTTTTTAGGTCTCTAACAATCAGCTCCAATTAGTATCTCTTAGTCTAAACAAAACTTTGGGAACCATGTTATAATTTGTATAACAAATAAATATGAAGCAAAATATTTAATACGGCTGTAGTTTAGCACTTTTACCTGCTGGTCAATCTTGACTATTATCAGATATAGTAATTGGCTAACTTGTATAGCTATAATTTTTCCAACAAAAACTAAAACAGTTATTGTTAAGGGACTATATTTAATAAGAGTGTGCTCAGAGTTCAATGAAATATATGTCATTTTTACTGTAATCAGCCAAGTGTTTGGAAAAAATCATGAGAATGTGAATGAAATTAGGAGCGAAGTTGGTAAGAGTAATGGATTGGCCATGTGAACCACAGAAATTGTTGCTATTCTCTGCTTCCCTTCTTTTCTTATATCTAAAACAAGAAAGAGCCTGAGCTCATTTCTCTATTTCCCAGCTATAATTACTTCATCCTGTTCCCTGAATATCTTCACTGATCCTCTATCTTTTCAAGTAACTCGAATCTTTTGTCTTTACTCTAAATGCCTATATAGGTTATTTGCCAAGAAATCTTTACATGAGTATACTAGTTTTCTCAGCCTCTGTATTGAGACCCATTTCTAGCTTCCCTCTTGTTAACCTTAGCATTTTCAGCACTCAATTTTCAAAACCAAAGAGCGACTTGCTTATTTACCAGATGGTTTTTTGACTTTATAACAATAACTAAAAAGACTTGAAACCATTCATTTCTCAGTTCTAGTCTTTCAAAAGTCACGGGGTAATAGGACTGAAATAGACTCTAGGGATCATCTGCTACAACTTGCCACCAAATGCGAGATTTAAGCAGGAGGCTAAAAGTCAAACACACCTGGAATCAAATTCTACTTTGATTTTGTATCATAGAAGTGACATGAAATAGGTTCTTAAGTTTGCCAAGTCTCAGTATAACTTTTTAAAATGAGAATAGGAGTACCTACTTTACAAGAACTTACGACATAATGTTTTTAAATTTTCTGACACACAGCTCTTAATAAATAAATAATTCAAAAATACAGACTACCACCTGTCAATTAATTAAATTTCCTATGTTTCTGATGGAAGAATAGAGCTATTAGACACAATATTGTATTTATATAGTGTCTACACAAAGTTAACTTTTAAAAACAATATTTTCTTCTTAAAGCACCTTACATTGATGGCACTACAATTATTAAAACCATTATTATTGACATAAAACCGCTCTAGAATTTAGGTGGAAGATTCTCTAATACATACTTAAGATTATATCTTTTATTCATTAGAAATTGAGTTTATAAAGGTATCATGCAAAGACTGATTTTATCTCCACAATAATAATTCAAATAATGCAAACAATTCACAATAACCCAACTGATAGCAATATGTCTGCACTCTTAAGCAAAGCATGGTGACCAACTGAAGTTTCTGGTGATTCCATAATCCAGATATAACTTACTGTTCTGGATTTTAAAGGGAACCTTTTAAAAATTATATACTCCCTACAGTATATTAAAGTAAGATTCTCGTTTGTTGAGGTTACAATTATTAAGAAAAGTTTCCTACGAGCCTTGGGGGTAAAAATAACTTTTCGAGTCAGTATTTTCTTTTAAAGTAATTGACTTCCTCATGTCTTAAATTATCTACAATGATACAGTATAAGCTTTTCTTGTTGCTTCAACTGACCTTATCTATTTTTCAATTAACTTTAATTCAGCTTGCAAGGATATGTGATTGAGCCATGTACATAGTGAGGAGGAAAAGAAAATCAACTTCAAAATAAAGTAGAAATTGTTTTGTTTCTCTAGTCCTTAATCTAGAGCAAAGGTTTGTAAACTGAGGTACAAGGTCTACTAAAGGAAACACTTGAAATATTACATTTATATATGTGAATTTTTTCTTCCCCTAAAGAAGTCCCCATAGTTTTCAACAATTCTCAAAGGAGGAGTCATGAAAAAGAACAAAGTTAAAAGTCATTACGCTCAATCAGGAATGCTCTCTAAAGAAGAGAGCTAAAGATAGAAAGTGGTTTATAGTTCTATCCATATTGCCGGATAAGATTATAAAGCAGATTTCTTAAGAATTCGACCAAAGTGGTGGAGCTTTCTTCTCCATAGATGCAGACTGTGATGATTAATGTGTCAACTTGGTTAGGCTGTAACACCCAGTGACTTAATCAAACACTAAGCTAGTGTTGCTGTGAAGATAATGTGTAGGTATAGTTAACATCTACTATCAACTTAAAAAGGAGATTACCCTATACAATATGGGGTAGACTCATCCAGTTAGTTGAAGCTTAAGAGCAAAAATCAAGGTTTCCTAGAGAAAAGGAAATTCTGCCTCAAGACTGCAACATGAACTCTTGCCTGACTTGCCACCCCACAATCATATCAGCCAATTACTTAAAAATCAATCTGTCTCTCCATATATATATATATATGTACACACATATATACAAACATACATCTATGTATGTATATATTATATATGTATACATATGTGTGTGTGTGTGTGTGTATATATAATTTTGACTGATATGAGTGGCGGTATAGGGGCCAACATTACAAATGGAAAGAGTAATCGAAAGGATCAATACATTCCATGAGATATTTCATTCAAAATTCAAACAATGCTGTGGTCTTAAAAAAAATAAAACGTGGGTAGCATGGTGCTGAATTGACAAGTTTCCCCTGAACAGGCATTCAGAAGTAGTTCTGGATGCCATACTTGACTACAACCAAAGTCACCACCAGCTATTGAGAAAATATCAGAGTCCCAGCTGAGAACATCATCACATCAGAGAGCATCTAGGCATCAGGGATAACAGGGAAATACAACTTCTGAGTGCCAGAGTCTGGAGGATTCCTACCTTGGCTGTGGTGACTGCGGGATCCAGGGCTGTGCTCACCATGTTCTCCAATCATTGTGGAACACTGTAGTGCCCTCTGTAGCTCAATGACCACTGTACATCTAATATAGCTCAATATGCTATTTTTTCATTATACAGAAATATTTTATCAGCAAGTTTGACAATTCTGAACCTTTTTCTCTTTTTATTTGTGTAGCAGAAAGGAACCAATCAAGTTAAATTTGTACAAGATAAGGAGAGGGATACAGCAGTATGTTTCCAACTGTAAAACAAAAGAACTCACTGTGTCATACAGTCAGTTAGTTCATGTTCTTGGTACCTGGCTCATAAGCGATGCTCTAGACGATGATACAACTGGCAGTGACAACAAAGCACATCGTGGAAGAATCCATTGTATTTGAACCACAGTCTTACTTTTTTTCTTCAAACCACCTTTATTTTTGTAACTCTTTTCTGAATTAACATCATCCTGGAAGTCCCGTTAAGGAAGGCCAGTTGAAAAGATGCCAAAAAGCAGCCATGACCATTTCTTCATGTCAAGCACAAGCCAGAAGTAAAAGTCAGTGTGTTACTTGAATTAGTTTTGTTTGATGTTTGGGATATGACTTGATTTTTTTCTTTTATTTTTATAAACTAAAATTTTGTTTCTTAAGTCAAACGCAGGAGGGGTACAAAGAGGTCACTACAGGGGAAAGTATTTTTTCCAAAGCTGTCATTGGTGATTTTGTATTTATTCACCGTGGGAGGGCTTTAATAACTGCATTGCTTTGTTGATTGCATGGCTGTGTTTGCACTGGTCTTTCTTCTGAATACCTAGGCAAGGCTCTTTCATCTTACTCACACATTGCTCAAAGTTGGATCAATGCCAAATTCCCCACCTTCATGAATGATTAACTCATGTAGCCTGTTGCTAATAATGTGTGCACTTGATGGCAGATGATATTTATTTTGGACAGAGTGAATGCAGACCTTGGACGTTTGATCAGGACGCGGTGGCACATAGTGTGTGTGGCCACACTTTCCAGGGAAAAGAACACAGTCCAAATCCTCAGGTTGCCCCCCATTTCCCCTTTGCACTGTCACAGGAAGGGAGTTTTCAATTCACTTTATCATTCACAAGTTACCTCCAACTCAGCCTTGTCATTACGATTCGTCACACTTACACTATATCCTTTTATGTGCTGTGTCTCACTGATGTCTCCACACACCAGGCTGGTGCCACAGGGTATACGTCTACAACAAAGATCTCAAACATAGTTTAAAAGGAAACACCATAAAAGAGAAAAATAACGGTCACAGTTGCTACCAGAGGCTGGTTCCCACAAACCCGATAGTTTTTCCAACTTCAATCGCGGCTGAATTACAAGGACAGCTATCAACTCAGCATCTCTGGGTATGATTTCGAGTAGTCCCACCATGGCACTATCTTTTCTTCTTCTTCTTTTATAGTAATGCCCTCCTATCTAACCTTCTAAACTAAGAGGTAGAAAGAACAAAGTTCCTTTGTCTTCCTTTAGCTCGCTGGCAGAATCTACGAAGAGCAGATGGAGCAGCCTACCTGGTTTCCAGAAGGAGCAACGATTCTGCCCTCAGCCATGATGTGGGGCCACATTACCCATCTGGCAGATTCACATAACTCAGCATTGATAACTCCACTCTGATCAAGTCTGGCCATATCCGAGCTGCATGACTCTTCAGTGTGCCCTGCATGTGAGTCACCTTGAGAACATGTTAGAAACTCACATACCTGGAAGACCACCCCTGGAGATTCACAGTCAGTAGGTGTGGTGTGTGGGTTGGAAGAGTCTATATTTAACAAGCATCTCAGAGGATACTGATTCACTGCCAAGTTTTCCAGTTCCTGGTTTATATTAAAGATTTTTTTTTGGATTTATAGTCCTGTAAATATACAGGTACAATAAAATCAAGTGACAGCCTCAGTTGGGGAGTGGAAGGAGGAGAAGAGAGACTATCACATATGGAGCATTGAAAATGTGCTAAGAAAATTACATTTAATTCTCACAAAATGCTTAGAAGTGTACTTTATTACTCCATTTAATGATGGGGAAAAAAGAAATTTGCTGCCACTACTTTCTCTGCTTAGATTAAAAGTGAGATGAGTTTTTAAAGGCTGTCCTCTGATTTTCCTTTTTCTTTCTCTTTTTTTTCCCTTCCTTCCTTCTTTCCTTCCTTCCTTCCTTCCTTTCTTTCTCTCTCTTTCTTTCTTTCTGCTCTTTCTTTTTCTTCTTTTTGTTTTGTTTTTTTCTGAGACAGGGTCTCACTCTGTTGCCCAGGCTGGAGTGCAGTGGTGCAATCATGGCTCACTGCAACCTCCACCTCCTGGGCTCAAGTAATCCTCACACCTCAGATTCATGGGTAGCTGGGACTATAGGGGAATGCCACCACACCTGGCAAATTCTTGTATTCTTTGTAGAGACAAGGTCTCACTACATTGCATAGTCTGTCCTTGAACTCCTGAGCTCAATCAATTCACCTGCCTTTTTCTCCCAAAGTGCTGGAATTACAGGTGTGAGCTACCACTCCAAACCTTAATTTTTCTTATTGTGAACACTTGACTGTAAAATATAAACAGCAGAGTGGTGTGGCATTCATAGTCATTGTGTGTGTGTGTGTGTGCATGCACATGTGTGTGTTTTCTGGAGAAACGATTTATTACGTGTGTATTATTACTTTCTTATCAGTGACATAAAAAACTACTGCAAACTTTGAAGCTTAATATAACAGATTTACTTTTTCACAGTTCTTGTAGCTCACAAGCCTGAGTGGGCTCCACTGATGCCTTTGTTTCAGATCTCACCAGGTCGAAGATAAAGTGTCAGCCTGCCTGGTCTTTTATCTGGAGGCTGTTAGGGAGGAGGTGGAGGAATCCGCTTATAAGTACAACACAATTTCTAGTGGTTGGGAGGCTGCAGTTCCCATTTCCTGGCTGGCTATGCTGTAGCAGCATCTCTCAGCTCCTTAAAGTCACCTGTGTTCCTTGTCATGCTGTCCTTTCTATCCCAAGACAGCAAAGGTGAGTCATAAATGTTTTGAGTCTCTGACTTTCTGTTCTGCTATATCTCTTGTCTCCAGCCAAAGGAAGTTATTTGCTTTTAAGGGCTTATGTGATTAAATTGGGCCCACACTGGAAAATATTCCTATCTTAACATCAGCAGATTAGTAACTGTAATTACATCTGCAAAAGTCATTTTTCCATATAGTGTGACACAACCAGGAGAGAAAAGATCATGGGGACAAAAGTTCTGCCTTCACTAATATCAAGTGAAAACTTCTTCCCTCAAGACTCCCTTCTACTCTCTTGCACTGATAATTTTAAGAAATAAGATCAGTGCCCTAAATACATTATTCCACGCTTATCAGCAGTTTCTCTTTCCATGGTTCCAGTTATCCTCAGCCAACTAATGTCTGAAAATATTAAATAGAAAATCTCAGAAATAAACAATTCATAAGTTTTAAATTGCACACTGTCCTGAATAGTATAATAACATCTCATATCATCTTGCTCCGTCCTGCTCAGGATGTGAATCATCCTCCTGTCCAATGTATTCAAGGTGTCTATGCTCCTAGCCCCTTAGTCACTTAGTCATCAACTCAGTGATCAGGCTGATCTTAATGGTATCTTGATGCTTGAGTTCCACTAACCTTTATTTTGCCTTTTTTTACAGTATACTTTTATAATTGTTCTATTTTATTAAAGTTATTGTTGTTAATCTCTTATTGTGCCTAATTTATAAATTAAATAGATATCTTTATCATAGATATGAATGCATAGGACAAACACATAGTAAATGCAGTGTTCTGTACTAGCTATTAAATTCGAGCATCTACTGTGGGGTCTTGGAATATATTCCCTTGGATAAGGAGGGACTACTATATGTAAAGAGCAAGTAAATGGGCTTTTCTGGTACTGGGCTCATATTTAGGTGTTTGAATAAATATATATATTTTAATTGAACAAATAGTACATATTAACTTAGGAAAGAAGAGTGGGTTGAAGAGTAAAAAGATTCAAGTACTAGAGCTCTCACACAGCTAGTTCTCTCATTTGTCCTTGATCATTATGTTTGTGGAATACTCTTATGTTCTTTAAAATATATTTTATAAAGATAGTAAAGCAGGTGGAGACTTACTTTCCTTAACAGTCTTCAAATACACTTTCTCCTAATTTCCTTGAGCCTCTCCCCCTTCCCTTTCTTTAATAATTTAAATCCAGGCACTTTACTGCATATCAGATAGGGCTGGGATGAGATGACAGGAAACAGAATCTTGTTTTCTTCTCACTGGAGGCATAAAGATACTTTGGCAGGCAATGCATGGCTGGTCTTGGAGCATGGGTGGGTGGACTGACCTGGCTTAGTCATTACCCCGGAGTCTCCTGGGACTACTTGAGGTACAGACTGAGACAGAGACCATGGCAAAGTACCCAGTGAGAGCCTGGGACAGGAGGATATGACAGCACAGAGTTACCTGCCCATGGTTGTGTAGCAGCCATGGAGAGGAAGAGGTGAGAGGGGGCATATGTTTACAAAGGCCCACTCTGGCTACTTTACCTCTCTCCAGGTCCAGTCTCAGTCACTCTAACATCTGGTTCATCATTTTGAGGTTACAGACCTAAGAGGAAACTCCAAAAACACATAATGAATAATCTTTCAAAATGAATTAGTACTCAGGAGATTGATGAAGGGCCAATGTCGGGCAGCAGGAACACATTTCCTAATCCTCCTTTTATCTTGTTTGCTCTCCTCTTCCCATATGCACACACTTGATTGCCTGCACTTGGCTCCTCAACTCACCCGAAAGTGCTTGAACTCAGTCTAGTAGAAATTTATGTTCCTGACTTATGACTGAGATAGTTCTCATCCTCTTATGGCCAAACATAAGAAAGCTTCATGTTCAAATAAATCACCAATATTCAGATCTGAATGGCTAGTCCAATCATATCCTGAATTGGCTATTTAGAACTACATCTCCATATACTATCAAATGTTCAATGGCCTGGGGACAGTGGTTTGGGTTTTATCATCAACTTATTATTCATTTGTCAGGATAAATTGGGCTTGAAACTTGATGGCAAGACTTCAAGCAACTATTGAACCAATGGCCTCTCGTTTTACTATTTTAGATAGTAAGCTGCTAAGTACAATGTTCATGGGGTATTAATGTTGCTTTGTTTAACAACCAACAGAGATGAGGGCATAGGTAAGTGCTTAATAAGAATACTTAACAATTATTTTGGATATTGGAATACTTATGAGCAGAAGAGTTACACTAAAATTTCTCTCATCCACTGTCTCTGCAAATATGCAGCGGATAATGATCATTTGGGTCATTTCATTGATTATATAAGCATATATAGAACACCTATATTTTATCTCTTATTTTCAAAATAGATGAGATGCAAAATCCCTTTAAACTGGGGTGGCAGCAGTGGGAAAATGTTTTCAATATATTGCTTTTCTTTGAACATTTTGTTTTTTTCCAACCAGCAATATAAATCTACTCCATTTTCATTTCTTTAGTGGGAAAAGGCTTATTAGAAAAAGAAAAAAAAAGGATAATGGCAAAACTTAGGAAAGCAATTAGCTTTGTATAAAACACAATGTACCGTAATAGTGTATACAAACTCTAAATAAGGCTTTTTAGTTTAGAGCAACCAAAACACTTATGCCAGCCTAAAAATAACTTTTTTCTCATTACTATGAACCCACAGTCAGCAACACCTAGAAGGACAAGAAAAAACAACCCATAAATGGTTTCATAGATGTCCTGCGGAGAGGTTGAATTGTAAATTGTATGTTTTTAATTATACGCATTAATGTCTGCTAGAAAAAAGTGCCCAATAACAATGCTTTCTCAAAGGTAATAATACTCCAAAGTAAGCTCCAAGATAATCACTTAACTGTGTATTATATAGGAGGTCTTTGATGCAGTGGACCATTTTCTAATTATCTGGCAAATACGTTTAGAGTGCATGAAAACTTTGTTCTTGAATTTTTTTCTTTAGGGTGGTATGGCTATAGCTTCGCCACCCATAATGCATGGTCTAACTAATGGGAAATACTCCTGCTTAATGTGCAGTACTTAAATAAACAAAGAATTAAGAATCATTCTCACACATTGGAGAATGAGCAAGGCTTACTTGTGATTTAAGTGCCATATGTAAGGTCCATGCAACACTATAAATATCTCTCAACCTTCTCACTCTCCATTTCAGAATACAATACCATTAAGGTTTCATTCCTTCAAATAATTTATTTTCTTCTCTTTAAATTCAGTACCAGTTTAGAACAATCTTACTTATCATTCTCATTATAATGGAATAAGTCTATAGATCGTTTCCAAACTGAAAGTTAACTAATGTGTCTGCTGTGGTCATATTTCAGAGGAGAGTGGATGGATGGGAAAGTTGAGAGCTTGAGTAACCGGGAGGGCTGGATGGTTAATTCCACTGGTTAATTCTGGCAAACTGAAAGTTGTAGAAAGGCCCTGGTTACCTGAGGGGAAGGAAGGGTGGAGCAAATAACAAAATACATTCCTTTTCTTATTTCTTGGATGCTAAAGCTGTTTTAAAGACTTTCTATATGCATCAAAGTAGCAGCACAAGTCTGCAGCTTTATCTATCACGAGTTTCAATTTCATCACAAGATTTCTCTAGAGCCACAAGTCTTCTGCCTCATTTGGTACAAGTTCCCATTCCTGCAAAGGTTTTAACCAGGTCTTTCTGCGTTCCCATGTTGATCTTCCAAACATAGGCTTTCTTTCTTTAAAATTCTCTCTTCCTCAGTCTTAAAAAGTAAAAACCATGTTTTCCCAGGCCATAGATGCCTGCGGGTTATAAGATAAAAATAACAATACTAAAGGTTACTTTTATATATGTATGTCCACCTGACCTATGGAAGCTGTAGTCCATAAAAACATTTCTTCCAGGCCAGGTACAGTAACTCACGCCTGTAATCCCAGCACTTTGGTAGGCCGAGGCGGGGGATTCACTTGAGCCCAGGAGTTCAAGGCTGCAGTGAGCTATGATCACACAACTGCACTCCAGTCTGGGTGACATAGAATAAGACCTTGTATTGAAAAAAACTAAAAAATAAAAATAAAATAAATGTCTTCCAAATGGTTCTGGGAGTCTAGAGAATGAAACTCTGTATTTAATGCTCAGAGCTAAATTTTTACAAAGTAAGGACCTAGTGTATATATATGTCATTTGGATGTCTTGCTGACCATAAAGGTAAGCTATGATAATATATAAATATATTTGCTTAATCACTCCTATATCTAATTACATGAATTTAGGAAAATGACCCAACAGATTCAGAAACAAGTGACTGAGTCTCAAAAAAGATTATTCAGACCAATCAGAATCTCTCTTAAAGTTACAAAATGAATATACATATATACACACACATAAATGAGTATACATATATATACATAAATAATCATCATGGCACTCATGAATAAGTAACAAATGGAAAGATCGCAACACAAATGGATTAGAAAGGATCCAGTGAAACACAGGTTAAACATAGATATAGGTACAAAGCACTGATAGAAAATTATTCTTAACTGACATTGATTGAGTACTGACTATGTCCTCTCCTTCATTTGATCTTTACAAAGATCCTATGAGGTAGGTAAAATTTTTATTTTATCTGTAGAAAAGAAGAAATAGAAGCTTACAGAAGTGAAGTGCTTAGCCCAAGTTCTAAGACTCAAACCTCAGGTTGTCTGATAAGAAGACTGAGCTTTTAACAAACTATAAGCTACTGTATCAGAGAAACTATTTAGTGGTGTGATAGAAATAAGAAATTCTTCAGAAAGTAGACACTAATTTAAACTGTGAAGCCCTACTATGAAGATGACTGAACTGAGGTCTTTACAGTTACCAGAGACCCAGTATCCTTGTAACTCCCTCCAGTCTCTGCCAAAATCTACTAAAGCTTTTGCTTTTGAATATTCATGATATCTTATTCTTTTTCTCACAGTGCCTATCTAGTTCAAGTTGCTGGGGCCTTTAGTGAATCTCAGATTTTTTATAACATAGTACCTTGCCAAAACTGGTCCAGGATTGTCTTACTGTGCTCACAGTAAGACGGCACAGTACTGTGCTCGGGAAGTTGTCCTCTCAGTTACTGTCATTCCCCTTTTCTCCCAGTCTGGATCTTTCCAGTGATATCAAAACCATTGTAGGGTCTCCCATCCTGATCTGCCAACTATACTCTCCATTTTATCCCAAATCATCATTGCTGCAAAGAAATCTCCAAGACTGACCACAGTGAAATACTATTTCCAATTTTTCTGGATTCCAGTTGTCAGCTGATCCACTTCTCAGACACTGTGACATTTTCATGCTCAATAGAAAGCCTGAATAGAGACCCCACCCTTCTACTCACCCCTGTTCCCCTAATCTCAGTAGGACAGAGGTTACAAAGTCCTATTGCCTTGGGCTTCCAAAATCTTTTAGAGATTCTAATGAAAGAGCTCTTTCAGCTTTTAGTCAGTCTTTGCAATCTTCCCCCTACTTCCCTGGGAGCCAGGCACGAGGCCAACAGAGCCAGGGGACAATCTGAGTGAGCAATACCCAAACCCATACAGGATTCAAAATTTCCCCGCTCTTCTAACACTGACCCATTGTCCTTGGAACATATTTGGGTGCCTCTTGGGAGTTACTTCTTTGTTATATTATATATGCCAGTTGAAAGATTAAGAAAGGGCATTTAAGGTTAAATCCTATGATGCACTATAATTGATGATGAGAATGTGGCTTGAGTGGGAAGTTAAGAGAATCTGTCTCTGTCATGACAGATGATTTGAGTGAGAGCTGAGAATCTCACAGGTGAAGCATCATCAGACCAGAATGAGAGGCTCTCAAATACAGTTTCAGTAGAGGAACTCATTTTTTTAATTAGTAAATTACTATGAAAAACTTCAGTATATAAAAAAACTTAGAAACAAAGTTTGGCAATAACACTTCTATTTCTATTTCAACCATCTCTTCTTGTTCTCTACCAACTACCATATTCCAATAGGGACTACTCTAGTATATAGTAGTAGAATAAGTAAGAGAAAATAACATTTGATGAGATATTATTATGCATCAAGTGTTACATACATTACCATACTAATATTTATAGAGCACCCTTTTACATAGCACCAAAGCAAGGCACAGAGAGATAAAATAACTGACCACATGACTTTGATCTTCTCTTAACCATTATATATTATTTTCAGAATAAACTACCCACAGCACATGCTGAGGTTTTAAAATAATTATCTAGTATAAAACTGACTTCACTTTAGAAAGAAGTAATTATTATTATGAAGTATAATTCATATGTTACATGGAATTTCATTTGTGATGAAGCTAAAAAATACAAGAGTCACCTTGAAATAATGTTTTTGAGATGTGATTAAATCACCTGTGTATGACTCTATGTGGTAATGTTTTTTATGTTAAATGTGTAGAAAAAATTCTGCTTGTGTCTGTATTTTATATACTTGTATTATAAACCCAATTTTCTAATATCTGGCTTACTTAAAGAGGAGTTGTTTGTATTATACTAGAAGATAAAAAATTGGTGTCAGTGAAATTTGTAAATTCTGAGCATCTGAACTTAAAATACATATATATATTTATACATTACATATAAGTTCTATTTATTATATTTAAGAGTCAAAGAATAATAAAAATTGGGAGATTAAACTCTAATTACAGAAATTGCCTGTAATCTGTTTTGTACTATAGGAAAAAAGGCAACTAGCATTGAGCTCATATTGTATAACCAGTTGGACAAAAGAGAGAAGCGTATGTAACATTACTTCAAAGTTCCCAAGGTTGCCTCTTTAATTCTCTTTTAACGTGTATGTATTTCTTATTGATGCTTTATGTTCATTTTTGTTGTTGTTGTTAAAGCATTTGTAACAGAACCTGGTAATCTCTTTTCTATTTTAGTAATGTCTTCTTCTTCTTCTTCTTCTTTTTTCCAACTATTCTTTATTTTTTTAAATCAAATACTTTACTGATACCCTATCTCCAAAGACAGTGAGAAATCTCACAGCATTCTTTTTTGGGAAGCAGTTGTTCCTTTTAAGTTAGGTCACAAAAGCGTCTGGAGCTTTTGCTATTATAGAAAACAAGGGGAAGGGAGGCATCTCTGGATCTCTGGTCAGCTCTCCGCATTTGTCATTCTCGCTGGCATTACTCATTTTGGCGTATAATACTATTGCCCGTTACTAGACGAAGTGGCCCTGGTTGGCCTCAAAGTTGCTTTTCACAATAGTTTTTGTTTGTTTGTTTGTTTGTTTCTTTTTCACTCACAAGATTTATCCACAGTTAAGCATGACCATTTTTCTTTTGTTCAGTGTCCACATGAACCCCCACAAGCCAACCTCCATCTTAGGTCCTGACACCGCTTGGATACAGACTGCAAAAAAACAAGGTTTTGTGGGGCCTGAAGATTATATTATTTGGACAAGTCTTTTAAGGGTCAGAATATCAATTACAAATCAAAATTAGTTATGAAAGTAGATAATTAGCTGGAATGAGAAAATAATCTCTAACAGATTACAAATTAGAAAACAAAAACCTGACCCATGAAACAAACCCACAAAATCCAGTGAAACAAAATATTTAATTTTTAAAATATTTTATATGTTCTATACCAGTATTAAAAGATAACTAGATCTTTCCTTAAGAATGGTTGATAGAATTGATTTTTAATAATAATTTTATAATTCACTTTGAGCTTCACAACTTATTGTTATTTTGTATCAAATTTTAGGATTGTTGTCATTTGTTTTCCACAGAGCACCTTTTGGCTCCAGGCATTTCAACCCTATTTTCTCTCCCCCGCCCATATGTCTCTGGTGATCAGTGTTGTAGGACACATTCAGGTTGCAATACAATCTTGGGTTCTCCTGTTCCACGTCATGATACTGAGAGTGTTGATAAGGTGGATGGCAGAAATATCCTGCGAAGGCATTCCCATAGCAAGAGAGCTAGCAATAATGTAACTGTACATAACAGTGGCTGTAAGTCACAGCGCTACACCCAATAAATACAAAACAAGTGTAAGTGGGACACAACTTATCCTTAGTCAAATTCCAAAAATGTCGATGGTCCTGTGGCCATTCTGACACCAGCCTACATAAAAGGAGATATGATGAAGGAAACAAGTGGAAAATGCAGGTAGTTTTAACTAATTATAATGAGGATGAAATATCTTAATTCTGAAAAATGTTTAAATCCTATGACCATGTAAATAGATTGATAGGGCCTCTCGTGGGCAGTAGAATTGACCTGTTTATGTAGGAGACTAAGACAATTAAGTTCATCATCTTCACAAAAAGTATGTCCTTGATCCTAACCATCACACTCTGCAACGTCGATACAGTTAGTCTTCTTTTACTCTTTCTTTAAACATTTTTTCTTACATCTCATATCCCTTTATTTTTCAAATATTTTATATTTCACTCAATGTTCAAATTTCAGAGGAATATGTAAAATAAAATGAGTAGGTTAGAATTTAGGCACTTGGAATTGACTTGGTCCATAGTATGATTTCATACACAGCTTACTATTAAACTCTAATTCCTAAATGTAAAGCAGAAAGTTTCATGCTATTGCATCACAAAAGAATCAACTCAGCTAATGCTTTCCCTTTCCCAGAATTCCTTTAGTTTAAGCAATGGAGATTCAACTTACACTAGGCTGGTTTAAGCCAAATAAAGTAAGAATGAATAATAATTACTCATATAAAGTAGAAATGATGAGGCAGCTCTCCAAATCAAAGAAAACACCGGGGAAACCTTAAGAATCTCAGAATCAGGAACCAGAGATTCAATACTGCTAAAATTATTTATCTTCTGATATTTTTCTTCTTCTTTCTCCCTTTCTCCTTTTTCGTTTTGTTACCACATTATTTCATCCTTTCCACAGGACAATTAGCCATCACACAATTGTAGAGTAAAAAAGTGCAAGTCTCCCTACATATATCCTACTTTGGTAAATGAGAGACATATGAGAATCTCTCTCCTCTAGTGACACTAAAATTAAACATTCTAGAAAGAAAATTGATTTATCTTGCTTAGGTAATGCAACCACCTTTGGAAGTTGGAGGAAAGTGGAATAATGTGGCCACCTCCAAACCACTCTAGATCATGGTGCGCCATTGTATAGATGGAGAGGGGTGGGGGCCAACATTTATAAATATCATAGATTCATAATAAATAATCTATGAATAACTTTATTTATTCATTTTTCTCATCTTATTGCTTGCCTCTGTATTACTTCACAGGCTATAGTCTTTCAGTTTAATCCCAAATGTATCTAGCTAAAATTTAACTTCTAAAAATACAGTTTCTTTTAGGGGCAATTTTAATTGCAGTTATGAATTCTTTTCATGAATTATAAATCATTTTCTCTGTGTATTTTACTTAAATACAACACATATAATCCTAGTATAAAAGCTTTCAACAAACATGTTTATGCCGGGGACTTAAATCACAGAAAAACTTTGGTGAGTAACACTCCTAAACTATTACTTACATTTTATAACCTTAAGGTTTTGGTTGAAACATTATCCATAAGTTTCATTGTCATAACAAATTGTCTTTTTATATATTTTTTCACAGTCTTTTTTTTCCTCTAGATGCGCTGTGTCTATTCTAGATTTCTTTGTGATAGATGTGTTTCAAAGAGGAAACCAGAAAAATATCCTCAACCATAAACAGGCATACTCCTTCATAATTTTCTTACCGCCTCTGTTTCTCCACTTTTATTCTTTAATAGATATTGGGGTGGTGCAAGTTTCAAGGTATAATTTGTTATTATTTTAAAGTTTGTGTAGTTATGGTTATATTAGCCAAGTATGGGATTGGCTGGGAAGAGATTTTATAGAACTGAAGTAGTACCTTCTCTAAAGCTACTTACCCTTCTTAATATTTTATAATCCCTCAATATATCATCTTTTAAAAAATATATATATCTTTGTTATTATACTTTAAGCTCTAGGGTACATGTGCACAACGCGCAGGTTTGTTACATATGTACACATGTGCCGTATTCGTTTGCTGCACTTATTAACACATCATTTACATTAGGTATTTCTCCTAATGCTATCCCTCCCCCATACCTCCACCCCATGACAGTGTGTGATGTTCCTCGCCCTGTGTCCAAGTGTTCTCATTGTTCAATTCCCACCTATGAGTGAGAACATGTGGTGTTTGTTTATCTGTCCGTATGATAGTTTGCTCAGAATAATGGTTTCCAATTCATCCATGTTACTACAAAAGATATGATCTCATCCCTTTTTTACGGCTGCATAGTATTCCATGGTGTATATGTGCCACATGTTCTTAATCCAGTCTGTCACTGATGGACATTTGGGTTGGTTCCAAGTCTTTGCTATTGTGAATAGTGCCACAATAAACATACGTGTGCATGTGTCTTTATAGTAGCATGATTTATAAT
>NW_012110186.1:311602-313460 GCF_000951045.1 Mandrillus leucophaeus | reverse complement strand
ATCAGATGGTTGTAGATGTGTGGTGTTACTTCTCAGGCCTCTGTTCTGTTCCATTCATCTATATATCTGTTTTGGTACCAGTACCATGCTGTTTTGGTTACTGTAGCCTTGTAGTATAGTTTGAAGTCAGGTAGCCTGATGCCTCCGGCTTTGTTCTTTTGGCTTAGGATTGTTCTGGCAATGTGGGCTCCTTTTTGGTTCCATATGAACTTTTCCAATTCTGTGAAGAAAGCCTTTGGTAGCTTGATGGGGATGGCATTGAATCTATAAATTACCTTACCATGAGCATGGAATGTTCTTCCATTTGTTTGTGTCCTCTTTTATTTCATTGAGCAGTGGTTTGTAATTCTCCTTGAAGAGGTCCTTTACATCCCTTGTAAGTTGGATTCCTAGGTATTTTTTTCTCTTTGTAGCAATTGTGAATGGGAGTTCACTCATGATTTGGCTCTCTGTTTGTCTGTTATTGGTGTATAAGAATGTTTGTGATTTTTGCATATTGATTTTGTATCCTGAGACTTTGCTGAAGTTGCTTATCAGCTTAAGGAGATTTTGGGCTGAGACATTGGGGTTTTCTAACTATACACTCATGTCATCTGCAAACAGGTACAATTTGACTTCCTCTTTTCCTAATTGAATACCCTTTATTTCTTTCTCCTGCCTGATTGCCCTGGCCAGAACTTCCAACACTATGTGGAATAGGAGTGGTGAGAGAGGGCATCCCTGTCATGTGCCAGTTTTCAAAGGGCATGCTTCCACTATTTGCCCATTCAGTATGATATTCACTGTGGGTTTGTCATAAATAGCACATTATTATTTTGAGATACATCCCATCAATATCTAGTTTTTTGAGAGTTTTTAGCATGAAGGGCTGCTGAATTTTGTTGAAGGCCTTTTCCGCATCTTTTGAGATAATCTTGTGGGTTTTGTCTTTGTTTCTGTTTATGTGATGGATTACATTAATTGATTTGCATTTGTTGAACCAATCTTGCATCCCAGGGATGAAACCAACTTGATCTTGGTTGGTAAGCTTTTTGATATGCTGCTGATTTCGGTTTGCCAGTATTTTATTGAGGATTTTTGCATTGATGTTCATCAGGGATATTGGTCACAAATTCTCTTTTTTTGTTGTGTCTCTGCCAGGCTTTGGTATCAGGATGATGCTGGCCTCATAAAATGAGTTAGGGAGGGTTTGCTCTTTTGCTATTGATTGGAATAGTTTCAGATGGAATGGTACCAGCTCCTCCTTGTACCTCTGGTAGAATTCAACTTAGAATCCATCTGGTCCTGGATATTTTTGTTTGGCAGGCTATTATTGCCTCAATTTCAGAGCCTGTTATTGAGCTATTCAGTGATTCAACTTCTTCCTGGTTTAGTCTTGGAAGGGTGTATGTGTCCAAGAATTTATCCATTTCTTCTAGGTTTTCTGGATTATTTGCATAGAGGAGTTTATAGTATTCTCTGATGGTAGTTTGTATTTCTGTGGGATCGGGGGTGATATGCCCTTTATCATTTTTATTGCATCTATTTGAGTCTTCTCTCTTTTCTTCCTTATTAGTCTTGCTTGTGGTATACCAATTTTGTTGGTCTTTTCAAAAAACCAGCTCCTGGATTCACTGATTTTTTGAAGGGTTTTTTGTGTCTGTATCTCCTTCAGTTCTGCTCTGATCTTAGTTATTTCTTGCCTTCTGCTAGTTTTTGAATCTGTTTGCTCTTGCTTCTCTAGTTCTTTTAATTGTGATGTTAGGAGGTTGATTTTAGATCTTTCCTACTTTCTCTTGTGGGCATTCAGTGCTATAAATTTCCCTCTACACACTGCTTTAAATGTGTCCCAGAGATTCTGGTACGTTGTGTCTTTTTT
>NW_012110186.1:306693-311552 GCF_000951045.1 Mandrillus leucophaeus | reverse complement strand
GAGATAATCTTGTGGGTTTTGTCTTTGTTTCTGTTTATGTGATGGATTACATTAATTGATTTGCATTTGTTGAACCAATCTTGCATCCCAGGGATGAAACCAACTTGATCTTGGTTGGTAAGCTTTTTGATATGCTGCTGATTTCGGTTTGCCAGTATTTTATTGAGGATTTTTGCATTGATGTTCATCAGGGATATTGGTCACAAATTCTCTTTTTTTGTTGTGTCTCTGCCAGGCTTTGGTATCAGGATGATGCTGGCCTCATAAAATGAGTTAGGGAGGGTTTGCTCTTTTGCTATTGATTGGAATAGTTTCAGATGGAATGGTACCAGCTCCTCCTTGTACCTCTGGTAGAATTCAACTTAGAATCCATCTGGTCCTGGATATTTTTGTTTGGCAGGCTATTATTGCCTCAATTTCAGAGCCTGTTATTGAGCTATTCAGTGATTCAACTTCTTCCTGGTTTAGTCTTGGAAGGGTGTATGTGTCCAAGAATTTATCCATTTCTTCTAGGTTTTCTGGATTATTTGCATAGAGGAGTTTATAGTATTCTCTGATGGTAGTTTGCATTTCTGTGGGATCGGGGGTGATATGCCCTTTATCATTTTTATTGCATCTATTTGAGTCTTCTCTCTTTTCTTCCTTATTAGTCTTGCTTGTGGTATACCAATTTTGTTGGTCTTTTCAAAAAACCAGCTCCTGGATTCACTGATTTTTTGAAGGGTTTTTTGTGTCTGTATCTCCTTCAGTTCTGCTCTGATCTTAGTTATTTCTTGCCTTCTGCTAGTTTTTGAATCTGTTTGCTCTTGCTTCTCTAGTTCTTTTAATTGTGATGTTAGGAGGTTGATTTTAGATCTTTCCTACTTTCTCTTGTGGGCATTCAGTGCTATAAATTTCCCTCTACACACTGCTTTAAATGTGTCCCAGAGATTCTGGTACGTTGTGTCTTTTTTTCTCATTGGTTTCAAAGAACATCATTATTTCTGCCTTCATTTAATTATTTACCCAGTAGTCATTTAGGAGCAGGTTGTTCAGTTTCCATGTAGTTGTATGGTTTTGAGTGAATTTCTTAATTCTGAATTCTAATTTGATTGCACTGTGGTCTGAGAGACAGTTTGTTGTGATTTTTGTTCTTTTACTTTTGCTGAGGAGTGCTTTACTTCCAACTACAAGGTCAATTTTGGAATAAATGTGATGTGCCAGTCTGTGCCTTTTAATTGAAGCATTTAGTCCATTTACATTTAAGGTTAATATTGTTATGTGTGAACTTGATCCTGTCATTATGATGCTAACTGGTTATTTAGCTCGTTAGTTGATGCAGTTTCTTCCTGGCATTGATGGTCTTTACAATTTGGCTTGTTTTTATGGTGACTGGTACCAGTTTTTCCTTTCCATGTTTAGTGCTTCCTTCAGGAGCTCTTGTAGGGCAGGCCTGGTCATGAGAAACTCTCTCCACATTTGCTTGTCTGTAAAGGATTTTATTTCTCCTTCACTTATGAAGCTTAGTTTGGCTGGATATGAAATTCTGGGTTGAAAGTTCTTTTCTTTAACAATGTTGAATATTGGCCCCCACTCTCTTCTGGCTTGTAGTGTTTCTGCCGAGAGATCTGCTGTTAGTCTGATTGGCTTCCCTTTGTAGGTAACCCACTCTTTCTTTCTGGCTGCCCTTAGCATTTTTCCCTTTATTTCAACCTTGGTGAATCTGACAATTATATGTCTTGGGGTTGCTGTTCCTAAGGAGTATCTTTGTGATACTCTCTATATTTCCTGAAATTGAATGTTGGCCTGCCTTGCTACTCAGGGGAAGTTCTCCTGGATAATATCCTGAAGAGTGTTTTTCAGCTTGGTTCCATTCTGCCCATCACTTTCAGGTACATCAATCAAACGTAGATTTGGTCTTTTCACAGAGTCTCATATTTCTTGGAGGCTTTGTTAGTTTTTTTTTTACTTTTTTTTCCTCTTAACTTCTCTTCTCTCTTCATTTCATTCATTTCATGTTCAATCACTGATATGCTTTCTTTTATTTGATTGAATTGGCTACTGAAGCTTGTGCATGCATCACATAGTTCTCGTGCCATTGTTTTCAGCTCCTTCAGGTCATTTAAGGTCTTCTCTACACTGCTCATTCTAGTTAGTCATTTGTCTAATCCTTTTTCAAGGTTTTTAGCTTCCTTGCGATGGGTTCAAGCATCCTCTTTTAGCTTGGAGAAGTTTGTTATTACCGACTTTCTGAAGCCTACTTCTGTCACCTCATCAAAGTCATTCTCTGTCCTGCTTTGTTCCATTGGTGGTGTAGAGCTGCAATCCTTTAGAGGAGAAGGGGCACTCTGGTTTTCAGAATTTTCAGCTTTTCTGCTCTGGTTTCTCCCCATCTTTGTTGTTTTATCTACCTTTGGTCTTTGATGATGGTGACATACAAATGGGGTTTGGTGTCGATGTCCTTTTAGTTGATGTTGATGCTATTCCTTTCTGTTTGTTAGTTTTCCTTGTAACAGTCAGGACCCTCAGCTGCAGGTCTGTTGACATTTGCTGAAGGTCCACTCCAGACCCTATTTGTCTGGGTATCACCAGCAGAGGCTGCAGAACAGCAAATATTGCAGAAGAGAAAATATTGTTGCCTGATCCTTCCTCTGGAAGAGTCATCTCAGAAGGGCACCTGACTGTATGAAGTGTCAGTTGGCCCCTACTGGGAGGTGTCTCCAAATTAGGCTACATGGGGGTCCGGGGCCCACTTGAGGAGGATGTCCGTCCATTCTCAGAGCTCAAACACCATGCTGGGAGAACCACTGCTCTCTTCAGAGCTGTCAGACAGGGACATTTAAGTCTGCAGAAGCTTCTGCTGCCTTTTGTTCAGCTATGCTCTGCCCCCACAGGTGGAGTTTACAGAGGCAGGTGGGCCTTGTTGAGCTGCAGTGGGCTCCACCCAGTTCGAGCATCCTGGCTGCTTTGTTTACCTACTAAATCCTCAGCAATGGCAGACGCCCTCCCCCAGCCAGGCTTGCCACCTTGCAATTGAATCTTGGACTAGCAGTAAGCAAGGCTCCGTGGTGGTGGGACCCACCGAGCCAGGCACAGGATGTAATCTCCTGGGGTGCCATTTTCTGAGACCGTTGGAAAAGTGTAGTGTTTAGGTGGCAGTGTCCCGATTTTCCTAGTACAGTCTATCACAGCTTCCCTTGGCTAGAAAAGGGAAATTTCCCTACCTCTTGTGCTTCCTGGGTGAGGTGATGCCCAGCCCTGCTTCAGCTCACCCTCCATGGACTGCACCCACTTTCCGACCAGTCCCAATGAGATTAACCAAGTACCTCAGTCGGAAATGCAGAAATCACCTGTCTTCTACATTGATCACGCTGGGAGCTTCAGAATGGAGCTGTTCCTGTTTGGACAGCTCCAGTACATAATCTTTTGATAACAAGTATTGTTTTATAATACATTTTTAAAAGACAAAAAATAGAGCAAGGCAATAATTGATTATGTATGTTAGGAAAAAAGAAAGCAACTTGTATACGTCATTCACAGACAATTCTTAAGAAATAATTGAAATGTTTTTGATGGGACTACTGTTAAAGACTGCTTTAAAGACCATCAAAAGCCATTTCTGTTTCCTGAAATTTACTTCCTTAGAAATTTTATTCCATTCAACAACAACAAAAACAATCTTAGAAGGAATTATCCTGTCTTTTCTAAGATACTGAAATATGTGCTGTAGAGATTCTAGGAGAAAAGTGAAGGTACAAATTTAATCAGGAGTGGATGTCCTTTCTTTAGACTTATACATCAGGGACAGAATGTCCTCGGAACTAATCTGAGTTTTTGTTATCAATGAAAAAGATAGTAATGCTACTGGACAGGTAACCAACCATGTCTGCCACTAGGGAGTAATAATACTTACTTCAAGAATTATTTTATGGATTCAGTGGGTTAGCATTAAGCTATAGTATTTGTAAAGAATTTAAATTTGTGTCTAAGATGTAGTAAGTGCTCAATACATTTATATGTTTTTCATCCTCAAAAAGTAATCATTCTGGCCAAGATGGAGTAACAGGAACTGAATTATCTTCCCACTGGAAACATAACAAAAGCAATGACAACAAAATGCAGACAAAATAAACAGTAGCTTTCAAGACTTAGGATATCAGGTTATGAAGGTAATATCATGTTATGAATACCTGAGAGGTGGAAAACAAACAAGGTGAGCCCTAAGTTTGCCCCTAGGTTATTGCCTCAGTGGTTACCTGGCCACAGCACGAAGAGAGGGAACTGAGATGGAGCCCAGAGAGATTGCTGAGTTGAGTAGAGAGAGCTGGGAGCCCAGGGAAACCAAGGCCATTAGACATCATGAGACAGAATACCTGAAGGAGAAAGCTGCACAGGAGAACCCTGCACATGTGCACAGTCTTCCTTCAGAATTCAGCAGTGTACCAATCAGCACATGCATGTGGGAAACTACTGAAGGCTGGAGAATCATTCAAAACGATTAGAGGAAAGAGTACCTGGTGTGCACACAGGGCCAGGAACGATGCTTGTTCCTACAAAATATATCAGAAAGACTCTTAATTCACAGAGCATTGGACAGTGTCCTCAGGAAGGTCTTCCCTCAGTACTGAGGAATAATTATTCCTGAGTGAACACTTCTGACCTAAATTGCATCCCAGAACAAAGCTCAAGATTTAAAAGAAAGAAGAATAGATAGCATCCAAAGAGACAAAAGTCCCAATGTTTGGCACTGAATGAAAGATTAACAAGCATGCAAAAAGACAAGAAAATGTGGCCGGGCGCGGTGGCTCAAGCCTGTAATCCCAGCACTTTGGGAGGCCGAGACGGGTGGATCACGAGGTCAGGAGATGGAGACCATCCTG
>NW_012110186.1:305199-306003 GCF_000951045.1 Mandrillus leucophaeus | reverse complement strand
TAAATGCATTCCTATTTCTCCACATCCTCTCCAGCACCTGTTTTTTCCTGACTTTTTAATGATTGCCATTCTAACCAGTGTGAGATGATATCTCATTGTGCAAATCTCATTGATTTGCATTTCTCTGATGCCCAGTGATGGTGAGCATTTTTTCATGTGCCTGTTGGCTGCATAAATGTCTTCTTTTGAAAAGTGTCTGTTCATAGTCTTCATTCACTTTTTGATGGGGTTGTTTGATTTTTTCTTGTAAATTTGTTTAAGTTCTTGGTAGATTCTGGATATTAGCTCTTTGTCAGATGGGTAGATTACAAAAAATTTCTCCATTCTTTAGGTTGCCTGTTCACTCTGATGGTAGTTTCTTTTGCTGTGCAGAAGCTCTTTAGTTTAATTAGATCCCATTTCTCTATTTTGGCTTTTGTTGCCGTTGCTTTTGATGTCATGAAGTCCTTGCCCATGCCTGTGTCCTGAACAGTATTGCCTAGGTTTTCTTCTAGGGTTTTTATGATTTTAGGTCTAACACTTAAGTCTTTAATCTGTCTTGAATTAATTTTTGTATAAGGTGTAAGGAAGGGATCCAGTTTCAGCTTTCTCCATATGGCTAGCCAGTTTTCCCAGAACCATTTATTAAATAGGGAATCCTTTCCCCATTTCTTATTTTTGTCAAGTTTGTCAAATATCAGATGGTTGTAGATGTGTGGTGTTACTTCTCAGGCCTCTGTTCTGTTCCATTCATCTATATATCTGTTTTGGTACCAGTACCATGCTGTTTTGGTTACTGTAGCCTTGTAGTATAGTTTGAAGTCA
>NW_012110186.1:219927-305149 GCF_000951045.1 Mandrillus leucophaeus | reverse complement strand
TGAGATCCGGCCACTGCACTCCAGCCTGGGCGACAGAGCGAGACTCCGTCTCAAAAAAAAAAAAAAAAGAAAAAAAAAGAAAATGTGACCTGTAATGAGGAAAGTTATCAGTCAATTGAAATGGACCCAGAATGAACACAGATACAAATAATAGGAATGACATTAAAAAAACAAAAACAAAAAAACAATTATTACAAAACAAGGAAGGGAACAAAAATCCAGTTATTACAACTCTATTTCTTATGTGCAAAGAGTTTATAGAGCAGAGAAAAATATGAAAAGATCCAGAATGAAACTCTAATGGTGAAACGACAATGTCTGGTATGAAAAACAAAACCAAGCAAACAAACAAAAAACACTGAGTGGGATTTAAAAGGCTGGACATTGCAGGAGAAATACTAGTGAACTTGAAGCCTTAGCAGCAAGAAAGTATCTAAAATGAAACACAAGGAGAAAAAAGGTAATTTTAAGAGATAGAAAGATCATTAGTGAGCAGCAGAATAATTTCAATTGACCCTAACATAGGAGTAATTGTTGTTTCTGAAGAAAATGTATCTGAAGAAATCACACCTAAAACCTCCAGATTTAATGAAAACTATAAACTCACAAATTCAAGAAGCTCAAAAGACCCATAAAAAATAAAAAAAATAAAAACTATACTAAGGTATATCATGACAAAATTTCTCAAAACCTGTATTAGGAGCAACCCTGAAAAAATCCAGAAGAAAAGGACATGATCTGTTCAAGGAAACAAAGATTAAAAAAAAAAAAAGATATTAGATTTCTTGTCTAAAACTTACTTTGCTTTTGACAAAAAAAAAAAAGGTCAATCTAGAATTCTATAGCTGGCAAGAAATATTTTCCAAAAATGAAGGCAAAACATATTTTTATTTTTATGCCTGAGGGAATTTATCACCAGCCCTACAAGAACAATAAATTAAGTCCTTCAGACTCAGGAAAATGAGAGTAGATGAAAATCCAGATTTACACAAAAAAGGAAGCAGAACTAGAAATGATAATTACATAAGTAAATATACATTCCTTTCTTATTATCTAAATATCTTTAAATAATAATGGATTCTTTGAACAAAAATAATAAATCATTTGGGGTTTTATAACATGGGGAGTAAAATGCAGAACACCCATTTTATGGTTCTGCAGATAATCTAGGGAGTGTTTTGAGCATAAGCCAGCCAAACTAATAACATTGTTGGAGAGAAAATTATAAGATAGTGGTCCTGAATATGGGACTTACATGAAAATTCTAAATTAAATGAATAGAAATGTGTACAGGACTGTACTTTGAGATCACTGACATATAGACAGAGGTATTGCTGTAGGATCCTTCATAGTTCCTTCATTTCCCAGTCTCCGCACATGAATCTCTCAAATGGTACCCTTAATACAACTGAATTTTACTAATAAATTGTGAAATATTAATTAAAAATATAAAATTATATATCTCTCTTCAAGGTTGAACAACTAGGGTAAGATGAATACTATACTTTAAATGATGGCTCCTAAAATATCATTACAAAAATGTGTTCCTTATGTCTTAAATCACAAATCTGTGGAGAAGGAGATCAAATAGAGAAAAAGGAGGAAAGAATCTTACTTTTGAACACTTGCACGTGAAAGATTATAGGCATCACTGGAAACTGTACAAAGGCTCTGCAATTATAGATTGATCTACCTGTATATTTTCAGAACCAAGTAACGTCTACCACTCCAAGGTTTTTTTTTTTTTTTTTTTTTTTTTTTTTTAAGGCATAATAGTAGTTTTTTAGCTATATACAAATGATAAAAGCAAAGACATCAAAGTGGGTAGCCTTTCAACTCATGCTCAATTAGAATAAAAGTTTGGTTGCTGTTTTAAACATTTATGACTAACTAACTGTGACAGACTCTCAGCTTTGCAAACGGGATGATTTTCAGTTGACTTTTGATCTGACTGACAGTTCCTTATACACTTCAGTGTTAGTTTGTAACACATGAGCCCACATCTGAATACACATGTGACTAATTAGGGACTGTTTATGGGCCATCTATATAAATTTAACACACAAGAGTGAAGGCATTTTCAACTAGAGGTCATGATTTTAATGAAATAGAGCTAATTAACAAAGGTGCCTGACCTAATTTTTTGTATTGTTAAATTTTTAAAAAATGAATAAAATCTAAAATAAAGTAGATTTTGCATATATATTTCTGATGGAACATAGTAGATCATTTTAAAGGTCAAAATTATGACTAGGAAACAAAAATTATGAAGGTATTTCTTTTAAAAGCATGGTAACACTATAATAAGCTAATATTGTAGACAGTATTCTGGATCTTGATTTCTAAGAACTTTGTGTCTGAGCTTTCCCAAGTGTCATAATGTGCTTTGTTTTAGAGGTTTGACTGCACCCCAGAATTTAGGTCTGAATCCCAGCTTTGCCACTTACTAGTTGGAGAATTTAGGGAAGACTCTTAACCTCATCTGCCTTAATTTGTGTATCTAAAAAAAATGGGAATAATAACAGTGAAACTCCCTTCACAAAAATTATATTAGTGAGATAATTTTGTCAGTGGGGGAGATCCAGTCTAAACTACCACAATTCTTGCCTTTAGCTTTCAAGCTGCCTTAATTATTTCTGGGCTTAGGCGGAACTAACTTTGGAAGATATTTAGATTATAGTTTAAATGACAATAGTCCTTCCCCTAAACTCAACAGCTTTTATAAAGCTAATGAGAGACCACCAAGCTAGGGGGAGGAGAAGAGCATGAATTCTTTTAAGGTGTAGAACGGTCATAAAATATGAAACTTCTCCCATCACTCCTACAGATAACCACTATTGTAGATTGGACTTTTGAGATATCTCTTCTGGTTTTTTCGCATGTCTAACACTGATAGCCCCAGTAGTGACTCGGCTCAAGAGGACAGCTTTAACCCTCAATGATTTCATCTCTAACCCAACCAATCAGAAGAAAGTACCCATTTCATAGTCACCCCCACTCCTTTCCCCAAGCTATCTTTGAAAAACCCCTAACCTATAAGCTGTCGATGAGATTAATTTGAGTAATAACTCCGTCTCCTGTGTGGCCTCGTGTCAATTAAACTCTTTACTGCAATGCCATGGTCTTTATTTGTGCAGTGGCAGGAAGTGTCCATGAGGTGGTTACAACAGTACCAACCTCAGGATTGCTGGGAGAAGTTAACTCATGCAAGGCACTTAGAAGAGTGACAACACTTGGTAAAATACACAGTAATAGCTATTTATTATTATTCAAGAAAAACAGTAACTGTCAGGTGTGAACTGCCTATACTGTGCCTTAATGAGTTATGCAGTGGCAGTCGTATAAGACGAGAGTCAAAAAAAGGTCTTAGAACTTGTTAGGCAGGAATCTAGACCCAACATGGAGGCATTACCCAGCGTAGCAGGCCTTTTGTTAAAGAATCCCTTCACCCTTGTACACACCCGCAGACTTACATGTGTCAGAGTTCTGGTTCGGCAACCACACTCCCCCATGACCCGCAGCTCATCTGCATTTCACGAGTTCGTAAACAGCAGTTTCAGTTAAACAGTTTCCAAAGACCCCTTCCTCGTGACATTGCAGTTTCAAGACCCCCCAGGACTTGTTTTGCACAACCAGCTTCCCCATCGCTCAAGCTATAAAAGGTCCCTACCTTCTTCCCTCAGCACGACTTCGTCGGCCGGCACCTTTGGACAGAGGAACCGCCCATGAGTCCTGATAAAGGCTATTCTCACTGCCATTTGCCTTGTGTCTTCGTTCCCGGTTTGGCTCCAGCCTCAGTTTACCTTTACAGAACTCAGATTTATCAGTGAGATGTTATCAATTTAGTAATATCATTGTTCCAATTCACCTTTTCTTCTGTTTCAAGCAGAGAATACTGCTTTTTTTTTCAAGTGTGAGTTGTCTGACAAGAGTCTCCTCTGAATTTTTACTTGAATCTCTCCTAGGAAATACTATTTACAATGACTCACCATGCTGGACATGGAGGGAAGACCCAGTATTTCACTGAAACTCTCCATAGATTTTAGGGTATTGTGGTGATGTTCTCATTTCCTCTAGACACATCTGGCTTTGAGCTTTGGACTTTTCTGAACTAATTCATGTCATCACCTGATCCCTAGACTTTTATTCCATATCGTATCACACAATAATGACTACTTTTTCTAGCTTACTTCTGTGGTTCACATCACGTGTCCTGAGTCCACATCAGATTTTAGCCACTGCATGGTAGACCATTCAGCTTCACCCCAAACCTAAGATCATCCCATCTTAGGCACCCACAGTGTCTTTCTGCATTCTGTCGCAATATCTTCTTTGGCTATGTGGGGGCTCACTGACCTGGACACAAGTGTCATCTATAAATAGAGAAGAGCTAACACTTCTAAGATGACCCTCAACCAAAGGGAAACAGGAACCTGTGGGTACAGTGCTCCAGGCTCCTGTCTTTTCATACCATCCTGCACATTTCTGTGAGACCATGAAGGAATGAAGGACCTAGTGTATACAATAGAGATCTCAACAATCCACCCTTACTCTGTTTTCCTCCTACCTTTTAAAATTTTCTCTGCATCTTAGAATCAGAATTTATTTATCTAAAATAAATTAACTACCTGGACACAAGTTATTTTTCCACTTGGGCTTTGCCTCAGGGTGTACCTAAACTGAGTTATTCTTCAAAATTCTATTGGCACAAAATGCTGACTTAGGAGGCTTTTCTTTAAGAATGAAGATTGCAGGGGGCATTTATGTGAGAGAATTGCAAACTAGTTAAGGCTGAATAATTAGATATTCCTGTTCTTAAAATCACCCAGTTTCCTCCATGATTGGAGACTCTAAACTGGCAATATCTTACAACAGGCTCTACCCTCCTGCCAGGATGCATGGCTCACTCTGCTTCTCCCCAAACTTGGTCTTCTTTCACCTCCCACCTTCATCCCCTAATCCATCTTAAGTTTACAAATAAGCAGTTTATCTATTATTGGTTTTCTTGGTTTATTATAGTGTTGGTTTGTGAAATGTTTTCTCAATCAAAGTTTATTATCTCAATGGAAGAAATCTCTGGGACAAGAGGTTGAAACAACAATACTTACCCTATTAGACTACCATTGTTTACTAAATGTAGAAATTCTAATAGGGTACCCAATAAATGGGACTTGTTTTTTTTTTTAATTTTTATTTTTCCAAAAGAAGGTTCTAAGAGATACCAAGCAAACACGAGCCATTACATTGGAACAACAATTCTTTGATATCTTTTTCCCTCAACATTTGGACGGTTTCCATTATCTCAGAGGAGTAGCTAGTAGAATCCTTCATGCTGGCATGGCTTGCCTCTACCAATCTCCTGTGTTATTCATAAACTTTTTTTTGGAGATTTGCATAGTGGTCTCTGAGCGTTTTGGGAGACAATGAATGAATACCCTAGCCCATTTTTGTTGAGATCCAATGCTTGCTGAACTTCTCTAATTAACTATAACACTCCAAATTGAATCACACATTTTTGTAAAGTATACTAAATCCTTAGAGAAGAAATAATCATACGAGAAGTCAAAGTCAAAAGTGGTCTCCTGGGCTTAAAAAACAGAATATGGCTTTTCATATTGGGAATGAAGCAGAAAACCTTGAGACTCTTGCTTTGTGATAATGCTTTTGAAAGTGTGATTAATTTTTCAGTATAAACTAATATTAGTTTTAATTTTAACTTTAGTAGCACACATTGGTCTAAGTAGGGACTGGGCTTGTGACAGTACCTCTGCTACTGTGGTTTGAAATCTAATGTTGATGTTAAGACAACATTAAAAAAGAAAAACCTTAGTTCTCCTTTTCCTCTTCTCCCCTCCCCTTCTTTCCCTTACTTTCCCCTTCTACTCTTTCCTCTCTTTTCCCTGGTGTTTGGCAGTGCAGTTAACCAAGATATGCATTAACTGTAGTTTCTACTAAATATGCATATATATGAACACATATAATTAATCAGAAAACAATATATAATGTGATTGTGTACTCCAAGCTAGTGGAAAAGGTCATGCTAGTCATATGTTATGTTTTGCAGACTCTGCAGTGGGTAATAGCTCTATTTGGGTACTATCTTCATACTCCTGTCTCAAATGTTGAGCTGATATTCACTACATGCTAATGAATATGTGATACAGAATAGAGATAGTTGTACAAATGTCATTCATAGAAACAGTAAGAGACAGATGAATCAGTAAAAAAGAATGCAATTTTTGAGAAAAGGAAAAGGAAATCAATAAGGTAGAACATCACAAGATCGAGGAAAGTAGGCTTTTGAAATTGACAGCATGATAGGTGATGTCTTATACCTTAGAGAAATAAGAAAGAAGATTCAGAATAGGTCTTGGTATCAGGTTTGTATATCAAAATACTTCAAAAGCCTAGGTTTTAGAAGGTGTGTACTTTTATGCTTCCCAGTTCCTTATAGCTTTTTCCACTGGAGTTGTTGCATGGCATTATGGTGATAGTAGACAGTCTATAAGTTCTTCATACAGGAGTTTGTCCAAGCAAAAAGTATCATGCTGTGGGAGAGGGGAAATTTACCCACGGACACTGCAAGTTCTTCATTAGATCCAGCAGGTGATAGGAGAAATGGATGGATGTAAATTAATATGATAAAAAAATCCCTCTGTCTTGCACTTTTGATTAATTAATATAGAAAAATGAAAGCTCAAGATGATGGTAGAAAAGAAGAACTACATAAAATACGTAAAGAGACATGCTTTAGAAAGAAGTGACAGTTTTTTCCACCAATAAAAGGATAAAAGACAAAATATTTCACTAGAGTTATTTTCTACTGCCACATAGCAGTTGCATCAGATCCAATGACATAGTAAAAAGTCACTGGGATACAGCATCATGTGGAAATGGTTGACGATATCTTTATGGAAATACTAGAACCTTTCAAGGGGTGATATGTCTACTTGCGCTCAGAATGAGATTACATGTCTGTAAGAAGAATGAGGATGATGAGCACCATGGTCCGCGTCTCCTAAATTTTAGACATCCGTGTCCGGTCTTCACATTTTTACCACAGCATTACCTATAAATTCCCTTTATTCCCAAGCAATATTTGAAGTATTTTCATGCATAGATTCATTTTCATATAATGCATGTTAAAGTAAATGTGCAACTATTTAAATATTTTAAATAATAAAATCTACCCATGCCTTGTCCAAACTCATCACATGAACAATTAGTAGTGAGCTTGCTACACTTTGGGAAACATTGTAATATGAAATATAATAGGAGAAAAGAAGGGGGGCAAAATAACAGGTGAAGTTAAAGGTTATCTTGACTTATTTATGCCCAAACTTGTAGAATTCCAGGCTGCTTGGATAATACTAATTCTTTCAGTAAAATCCGTGAGGTTGCTAAAGGTGTGACTCTCCCAGACTACAAATCTTTAACAAGCACCTAAACATAATTGAGCATATGGTTTTAAATCTCTTCCAATTTCTTCATTGAGTTTGCAATTTTCAAACATGAGTGCCTGTTATTCAAAGCTCCAGACTTTACTATGATTTCTAGATAGAAGCAAGCAGAAAAAAGAAACAGAGGAAACCTTGCTTTTTTAAATCTCTTCCTTAATTTGATAACTCAGGATATTTTACACAGGTAATATTCTACCACCACATACTACAAGTATCTGTGGAACTTCCTGAGAATCTGCAATGAAACATGCTCTAATGTCTAAAAATATAATAACATTTTCTTGATAAAATAATGCTTCCACGTCACATAAAATAAAATAATGCTTGATAAAATAATGCTCCCAAGTCAGCGTTCCTTTGTAGGTTTCTCTCAAGCTTAAGAGCAGGTCCTTGACAGTTCTAGCAGTGCCTTTAAATATCTTATTGAAATGTATATTAACACTATAACATCTTGTAATTGTTGGAAAACCTTTTCCTTTTAAGATTTGTAGATAAATGAGTATTAATAAGTATTAACATAGCCACTATATTTTAGCATTTTATTCTAAATGTTGATCTTCCCCCAGGACCTAATATTTAGATTCATTTTAAAACACAGCAGATTACCTAAGACTACAAAGTGGATTTTACAATGAAAGGCTATGTAGATAGATATGTCTTCAGATAATCAATTGCCACTGCTCAGTCATTATCAAGATCAAGTTGAAGATAAAAGCAATTGCTTCTCCAAATATCTGTAGATCCAAAAGGATCTAAAATTGAGGGGGAAAAGTATACCCCGTACAATTTTAGCACAGTGTCCTAATTTAGCAATACTTAATAAATGTGTATTTGTTGATTTAAAATTATAATTAAGTCTATGATAACACAAGTGAAAGTAAAGGTAAGAAAGTAAAAGTAGAGTTTTGGTGTTTTATTAGAGGCTATTGACTTTCTCCTTCATCGTTACCTGCACCCCACTGGTGGGTAGGACAAGATTGAGTGCTTATCTTTTACCCAAACTTTCCTGCTGCACCTGCCTTCAGGGTTCTACTTCCATTTATTTCTGAAGTCAGGGTAATAATCTTATTACTCCCATTAGCAATCAGGATATATTGATCACATTTAACACCAAGTGAAGACCTGGCAAAATAGTTTTTCTAAATAAATGATTCTTAATTTTTTTCCTTAATGAAATGCCAGAGTTTTGCTTTTAGTTTTTCAACTCCAGCATTGCTAAATTAACTGTGTAATATTTCTTAATAATCAGTTGAGATTGCTAAATATTTGGAGTAAAAAAAGCATATAATTATCGAATATTTATTTATATCTAGAAATACGCCAGGATTTATGAAAGATGCAAAGGACATAAGACATTGCCTTGCCTTTGTGCGAAAATTCAATCATATTGGAAAAACTAGGTGGATATGCTTCAACTCAATTAGAAACCTTTAGTATAAAGACAGTGAAATAAATGGGGGCAGAAACAGAAATCAATATTGGTTGCATTTGGGAGGAGGTAGAAAATGAATAACTAGGAATCAAGATTTGGGAATTATAACTTTTCTGAAAACCTTAGTGGCATTTATTTAATTATAGAACTCACTTATTGGAGAATCTGTCGAGAAATACCCCAGGTTTTATAAATTTACTGAGACATGCTATTACAGCTTCAAATTTGTCTTATGACTTGTAACCTTTAACTTTGCCAAGAACAATTATAGAAATATTGCATTATGAATGCTAATACATAGGATTAATATAGGATGGATGTTAATACATAGCAAACACAAGGAAGGGTAACCTGCTCATGGAAATACTGTAGATTACGTGTTAGAGCTAGTGCCTTTTCAATATTATATGCTCAAGAGAAATTCCCCTAACAAATTGCTTTTTACCCAGTCATTTTCAGTAAATTAGAAATTATACTGACATTTTATTTTAAAACAAAGGAATGAAATAAAGATATAGCCATTTTTATCTTTATCTATACACATAAATATCTTTACAGACATGCTTACATATACATATTCTTAATTGTCATATCAGTTTATTGAAAAATTGCATCAAAAATACTTAAGAGATCATGAGAGTTATTTATGCCCCCAAATGGTATAGTATTTAGCTGAGTAATTTATTATTGTTTAATTACTCATCTATAAAATAGGAGATTTTAAAATAGGAGAATTATTTGGCAAAAGTGGTGTCAAGAAAAAAAAAAGAATGTGTCACAGAAATGGAATTACTTCAGTGCTGCAACAGGCAGATGCATATCAAATGTATATAAACATCTGAGTACAGATAAGAAAACATTGGCCTTATTTCAAATGAAATGGAGACAAGATATTAAAGAAAATTTATCAGAAATGAAACAGTAAAAGATCAGAGCCAGGTATGTGGAATCTCAAAGGCCTATGAGCCAAAGAAAAAGCAATTTAACTTTAAAATATTCAATGAAAATGACCTCATTCCTATAGAATTGCTTAAATACATAAAATAGTAAACGTTTAAATTGTAGAAAAGAATTTGTTCTTCTACAGTATCCAATAATGAAAATGCATTAAAGCACTTCCTTGGGAAATGTTTCCTCTACTCAAATGCAAGATTAGATGTAAATAGGTTCACCATAAAGTTGTTCATGTTTGAGCTTTAAAAAGGAAGACATACTTAGTTGGCCTAATCCAGGTTAAATTTGATATCTAAAAGGATTAAAAAACTCAGAGCAAAAAAAAAAAAGACGCAGTCAGGCTTGGGCAAAGCAACACATTTTATGAACACATCTTGAGTTCTTAATTAACATACAATAACTGAATTCCATGATTTAGGATTAATTATCTTAATTCTTTTTTTTTTTCGTAATCTAGGGCATTTGAAGATTAATCATTCCAATAACGCTTTTGAAAATCTAGGCCATTAGAATTACCTGGGAAGCTTTTAAAACTATAAATCTATCTTCTGAAATTCATTAATTCATCCAATATTTATTTAGTACTTGTTCTGGTCACATTGATAGGGGACTCAGAGATGATCATAGATGATGCCTGCCTTCACAGAGCTCAGTCTAGTAAGGAAAAAAGGTTAAGAAAATTTATTTTTGCAATAAAAGTTTTACAATTTTAAAACGGGGTGTTTGGAATATACAGAAATAAATAATAATCGAGACACTTTAATCATAAGAGCTTAAGACAGATTTCATCCTAAGAAGGGAACTCTGGCTACTGTGTACAGAATGGATTTAAGGATTGGTTTTGGTGAGAGAGAAAGCTGGAAATCCAGTTACAAGGCAACTGCAGTAGTCAAGGTAATCAGACTCCAAAATGCTGACAATCATGAACAGCATAAAAACTGCTCTTTTGTCTTTCAACTTCCAATTTTGTTGAGCTAGTAGGAGATACCAGCCTAAGAAAGGAGAGTGGCAGCAGAATGAGTTGGCATATTTATTCCCGCTGCTCCCTTCTCGTTTCGACTTTTCTAGTCCCGCTCTCAAAGGCAAAGCCTTATCTCAGACAGTTCTTACCATCACGCTATCCTGTCTAGTTTCCAGTAACTGTTCCCCTCCATTGTCCCTTTAGCCTAAATTGTTACAGTTCTCTGTTGCTCCTAGCCCTAAGATCTTGAAGTATTTCTTTTTGTTTTCCTCGAACCTAATCGTATCTTTTAAATATGTTTTTATTAAACTCCCTCTTCACATTGCTTACTTTGAGCAGGTTACTCTTTCCTGGCAAGCCTCTGAATAATACATGTGGCAGTTGTGGAGGGAAAGAGATGTGGACATACTTACATGCATTTGATGATAAAGAAGACAAGACCTAGTGATGGTTTAGAATTGGAGGGTGAGAAAAAGAGAGGTATCAAAGATGGCTTCCAGATAGTTTCTGGTTTGACCAACAGGTAGATGGAGGGACCCTTTGTAAGAGACAGGGAGAGTAGAGGAGAGTAGGTGGGATTGAGCAGGTCAAGAGTTCAGTCTGAGCCATGTTCAGTAGAACTGTTGAGCAGACAATATGAAATTAGTCAGGAACTTAGAAGAGAAGACAAGGATGTCAATATGCATTTTGTTGAGGTGAGCGCATCAGTGTTATTTCAATGGCATGCAGAAATGAGAAATACAAAGGTCTAGGTCCCCATGGAAGTTAGGATATGCTAGGGAAGAAGATTTGAAAGAAATGATAAACTACAAGATTGAATTAATACTACACAAAAAAGTATAGGAAAGCATAAGACAACGTAGTAAGAAGACAATCTTTTCTAAGAGTTAAAAAAAAAAAAAAAAAATTGCAACTCAAACTACGTCCCAGTGGAGACATGTTGAGTGGTTGAATAGATGGAGGAAAAAAGTTCGAGGCAGTTGAAACGGTATTTGTTTTAAACCTCTGTGGAAAGAAGGAAATTAGTTCATTTGAGAAACTAAAGAGTGGCCAGTGTGGCTGGAGAATAGAAAGAAAAAGAGGAAATGGCTTAAGATAAAGTTGTAGGTCACGCTAAAGATGGGTCTGTTAGGTTCTGACTGTTAGGATGCTATTTGATATCTAGAGATTTTGCAGCTTAACTCTAATCAAATCCTAAAAGGACCTCAGCTGTTATGAGAGATCCATTCATTATTAGGTATTAGGTTTTACCCAGGCACATCAGACAAAATTGAGACAATATTGTTCAAATGATTTTATGGCCAGACCAATTGACATCTAATCTGTGGTAAAGCACTATTAGACAAGGAAAGGTGTTGATGGAAAAGAAAGTGTACTTGGTATATTAAATCATATAGAAACAAATATATACAAGTCTAGTATTTATGGATGGTCTTATACCTTGAGTGGAACTTTGTAAACTGAAAATCATTTGTGATTTTTTTCTCTTATGTACTCTTGCACTTGTTTATATTATTATACGTTCAAACCAAACCTATCACATAGAAATCCTAGGAAGTAAAACTTAAGGTTACTTAAGGCTTATTTTGGAAAACTTCACTATGATTTGAGCATTAAATTTAATTATCCAGGTCTCTTAGCAAAGGCTTGTGTTTTCATTGACTTAGAGGAAATACATTTATAGCTAAATCCCACATTGCTGATGGTCACTGACTCTGGTCCACATAACAAGTACACATGAGTGAATTACATTTGTATTCAAGGATTATGCATTTCTTCCTCAAATGAAGAAAAAAAAGTTAGGAATATTTTCAAACAATGAACTCATATAGTGGTGCTATATGCCAGGCACTGTTCGAAAGCCTTTATATATATTAACTTATTTAATCCTTGCAACCATCCTATGAAGGAGGTACTATTATTATAACCATTTCAGAGATGAGAAAATCAAATCACAGATGGTTACTGAACTTGTCTAAAAATGCACAGCAATAAGTTGTAGACTGGAATTTAATTAGACAGTCTTGTTTTAGAATCCACAATCTCAGCTCTCACTGATTGGTACTTTTTTTAATGCAAAAAGATCCATTTGGAGGCATGTAAACACTCATATTGTTGAGTAGGTCCCTAAAAATGATTTGGTCACATTTTCTTCCACAATCTTTTCTTGTGTGACAACATAATTTTTTAAAAAAATACGCATATTACAGAAGCTCTTGAAACTGGCCAGTATTTCTTGTAACTAGGACTATGTCACTGTAGTCAGATAAAGTCATATTCAAATCAGTTTTTCTTTTCTATTTAAACACCTACAGAATAAAATTGAGTAATGATTTTGATGTAGTTGCTGATTTGACCTAAACATCGGTTGATGAAATTAAATGTAAACTTGACTCTTACGGAAGTGGATTCAGCTATCTTTTAAATGATGCAGAAAAATCTGAAAAGGAAAGAAAAAATATTTCTATCTATCTAAAATCTTCACACATTTCTTCAAATGTCAGAATCAAATAATAGCTGAGTTTAATGAACATTTAAGAATATTTGGCCACTTTATTTATGAAAGAATAAAATTTCAGTAATTATCTGGAGTCGCTTCTCAATCTTAAAATGTCTTTGAATACCATGATGAAAATAAAGTCCATTTTGTGAGATTTTTATTCAGGCTGTGAAGGTGATTTGTTTTGAGAAGTATCTAAGCATCTACAGTCCACTCACCATTTTAGTAACTCTGATCACTCTGTGTAGCATCAAGTTGCTTCATCCAATTTGGACAGTTCCCTTATATGTAACTATAAATTTCATTCTCTGAGATTATCAAAAGTTGATTTGGGGAAAATATTCATCATTATTACAGGTAATGAAAAAAAAAGTCAATCAAACATAGATTTCAAACATCCTATAATATAATCACACACTTCTAGGTAGGATTCAAAGTATAGAAGATTTTTAAATACTGCTGTGACCTTTAATAGTATCCATTTTATTTTATTTTATTTTTTGCTGTCGATATAGACATAATATCTACTGAGAAACTGGCTTCACTGTTAAGAATGTCTTTTGTGAATGTTGTTTTCATTTGGAATTTCTTTTCCGTGAGATATTTTGCTGTTCAGAATTTAATTCTAGGATAAAGTGTCAAATATACGGTTGCTGGCTACATAAATACTAACCCTCTACCCCCAATTCAATTTTAAAGAGCAACTCAGGTGAGAGTAAATAAATAAATAAAAGGTTTGGTTAATGTCGGACATTTGCTTGGTACCATGTCATTCAAAACTCCTTCCATTTAACAACAAAATTTACATTGACATATGAATGATGTATAATGCAGTATAATTACTTACAGGGTCTTTGAAAAGAGAAGCCCCTTTTTTTCCAAGTGATTTAACTTTGAAAAGGAATTACTTTACATGCTCAACAAATACTATTAAAAGGCATTTTATGAGGCTTTTTTTCTGCATATTTCTACACATGGACAGACTATTGTGTGTTCTAAAACCTGTATTTACATGACACACTTTTATGGTCCAATGGGCAAACACTACTTAGTCCTAAAATAACATCACAGTAATGACTACAGTCAAGACAGCAAGAACACTCCACCATTATTATCCATATCAGACTGCACCAGATGGGGTATCTGTGGTAGACTGCTGACAGTGGAGAACATGGAACAACTGTTTCTGGTGTATTTGTGTGCTCTTAGGCACAGCAATATTACACTCAAAATAAGTAGCACATAAGCTCTTTCATTTTTGAAGACATGCGTTGTATTTTGTGTGTTTTTATATGTATATATACATATGTTTTTATCTGAATTTAGTAGACAAATAAGTTAAACAGAGAATTGGAGATTAGTCACATTAAACGGGATTTAGCCCAATTTCACTGGATATGAAGCAGGATTTCTTGGCCTCAGTAATATTGATCTTTCTATAGTGGATCATTCTTTGTTACAGGGGCTGTCCTGTGCATTGCAGGATATTTTGCTGCATTGGTAGCCTCTACTGGCTACGAGCTAGTACCTGCCTCTCAGATTTGTGACAACAGAAAAACGCCTTTCAAATGGGAATTACTGTTATAAGGGAATGAAGTCTTGAAAGTACACATACTCTTTGAACCAATTATTGTTTGTCCTTATATATATATATCAGTTTGTATTAGTTTTCAGATACAAGGTATGTATTTTTTCTCATCATGTGTTTCATTTATGTTTGTTTTAATTTGCTGGCACAGCTATAGTGGGTAAGCATTTTGCATCTACAATATTATTTTATACATCTTATGTAGTCAGCAAGAAAATAAGATGGGAAATATTAAGGGTTAAATAATACTGATATAAGGAGACATATTTCAGACAAAGACCTCAAGTCTTTTGTTAAAGAGGGGAATTGGCTTCTGCAGGTCCCCATTAGGTCATAGGCTCCTGCAGGTCTGAGCTTTGAGATAGTTTTTGCCCAGTGTTAAAGAAAAGTATCTCAACTAAGGAATACTTCATGACAAAAGCTGCTCCCTCCTGGTATCAGTGTTTTTTAAAGTTACTTTTCTCATCTTATGCTTTTGGAATAAAGAGGCTGGTTCCAGGAAATCAAGTAGTTGGAAGAAAGAAAGGGACAAGATTATTTACCACATCACTGGTTATAAACATGACTCGAATTGCAATAATAAACAGAAAAGAAGTCAGTATCCCTGCTTCTTCATTTTTGTGAGTGTCCACCAGTGGGTCTAATTATCATGCTAAGACTGTGAATTCTGTCATTAGGTGTAGTCAGGGATTCATCGTTTTAGTTAATCAAAAATTCTGCTTTGCAAGGAGTAACCATAAATATATGAATTATCCATTTTCAAATTAGTAGAATATAATAAAAGTCTACTTAGTACTACATTTTTTCTCATATTATTTAATCTTTTTACTTTGATAATTTAAAAGGGATTTCAGAATATTTTGTTTGCTTTAGGGTTATCACTATAAAGCTAAGTTATCTTTATTCCATAGTTATGAAGAATAGCTATGAAGAAGTGTCCTCTGACAAGGATTTCTGGTTAATATAATGCCAAGAAAAATAGCTTTCAACATCCCATACTGACATTGAAATATTGATAAGCACTAAACAAGTACAATGACAAAAATAATAGTATATGTAATTATGTACTTTGCATAGTATGTAATGTTATAAACATTCAACAAATATTTTAAAAGATCAAACTTCCATTTTTCTATAAGCTCCTAGCACTATGCATAAGTTGCCTTGCTAAATATTACACAGTATATAGTGAACAGAGAAAAGGAATGAGACTATTGATATTTCAGAAAATGCATGCTTAACATTGGTAATTGTGGTTTTAATATTGCACTAATTTTCTGCATATATACATTTTTTCCTTGAGCAAAAACATTTAATGTGCCAAATACCTATTTGTCATTGTATATTTCTCCTGACTTGAATAGTTTAAAAAAATTGACCTATTCATGTAAGTTTATCAAGTCTTTTCTGAAACTATAAGTGTAAAAACACAAACCAAAGTGTTGATAGGTTAAGAAAGAAAATAAAGTCTGTTTCAATAAACAACCACATCAACTCCCCCCAAAAATATATGTTCTAAAGAAATAGAGATACGGAATAGGCATTGTGAATTTCTAAATTTACTTTAATTTTTAAAGCCTTTTTCTTTGTAATTCTCAAAACTTTTGATACATAGGGAACAAAAGAAGAACCATCCTGCAGTTATTTTTATAATTTCATCAACTGGTACCAGAGGATTCGTTGCTTGGTGGATAAAGTGTTAGCTTTATATTCTAAAGGACAACTTCAAATCCTGTTAAGGTTATATTTTTATTAAAATTTCCATTAATTTTTCCATCAATGTGATTATAGATTAATATTAATTAATTCTTACAATTTTTTGAAGAAATAAATGGAGCCATATCTGATTTAAAGTTAAACAAGACACAGCATTCAGGATTTCTTGGTAACCCTTTCCTGGGGTGCAGAATTGGTTGGGGAGCAGGGGAATAAGATATCTTTAATGGCACTTTATTGAACTTAGCAATTTAAATGGCCTACCCTGATTTTTGAAGATATCAAATTACCATATGGATGATGTCTTTTTCATCAAATCTAGCTCTTATTGTTTACCAAGAAAATGACAAAGGTAATTTTTAATGTTGGATGTAGTACTTATGTGAATGAGTATCTGATAGTAATGAGAGTTCTGGGATGAGATCTCTCTGTGCTAAAAACTGCTACATCAACCAACAGATTAATATAGAAACTGATCACAGAAACCACTGACATTGCTTCTTTGGAGTTTTAATTCAGTATTATAAAAAATAAAAGAAATATATCCCATGAAGAGGATAATCGTCATGCTCCTTAGGGAATTCTGGGATATTAAGGTGAGGCAAAAGACATCCCATTTGCATAACATTCTAAAACTTCTAGGAGAGAGGATTGACAGGTTTAGTATTGATGGGTTTGGCTCCGTATCATTGGGAACAATCCTTTACAGACAGTGTGACAAATAATTATTACAAACTTCAGGGATGGACTGTTATTCAAAGTAGGTTGCAAACTTGACTGGGCCTGGCAGCTCCCACTTGTAATCCCAACACTTTGGGAGGCTGACTCAGGCAGATCACTTGAGCTCAGGAGTTCAAGACCAGCCTGGGCAATATGGGAAAACCCTGTCTCTGCAAAAAATTAGCCAGGCTTAGTGGTGCATGCCTGTGATCCCAGCTACTGGTAGGCTGCGGTGGGAGGATTCCGTGAGTCCAAGATGTCCAGGTTGCAATGAGCCATGATCCTTCCACTGCACTCCAGATCCTTCCACTGCACGACAGAGCAAGACTCTGTCTCAAATAAGTTTTTTTTTTTTTTTTAAAGTATGTTGCAATCTTATCCTAACACCCTTAAGTTTTAGTAATTAGTTTGAAAGTCACATTCTCTGAAGCACTTTGGACCAAATAAAATTCATGTTCAACTCTGTCATCATCATCTAACTCTGATGGGAGATTTTCAGCATTCTAGGATTTAGACAGAGATCCAGAGCTCATGTTTTGGAGCATGGCATTCATATTAAAATTTACAGAAGAAGTGTAGTAACTGATATTTCTCTACATATTGCTTGCTTGTTTTTTTGTCTCATGTAATGTTTATGTGAAGAGAGGTTTTTAATCATTTTAGAAAAAATGAATACTATAGAAATATATCAAAATATAATCCTGAATGTGACAGATCAAAGAAAACCTGTCAAACCCCCAAACCCGAAAATGCATGGGGCCAAATATTTTATGCTATATATTGAGATTTTTCACAGTGAGAAACTTATTAGACTATTATATTTAGCAATAAAATTAGGAGTTAACATATATTGAACATTTTTGTTTGCGCCACACACTGCCAAGAGCTTTGAATCTCACTGAGTCTTCACAGCATTCCTGTCAGGGAACCATTTTTATTTTTCCCATTATAAAGATAAGTCAACTGAGGTTTAGGGAGATTAATTATCAAAGACCAAATAGCAAACAACAGAACAAGGCAGGGATAGTTTCAGAATGACTATGTAGGAATTCTTCAAAGTAACAATTTGGTTGGAAATTGCATTGAAAGTAGTATTTTCAGAGAAGCACAAAAAATGAGAGTGTATTAATTGTCCGTGTCATAAGTGGGGGGAAGAGGTGCAGTGTTCCCTCTTAATGTTGTTTTGCAGCTGGGATTATTACATTAATAATAAAATGTTCTAGTAACTCATAGATAGACATTCCCATTCAAAAGAGTGAAAAAAAAAAGACTGCCATATCCAAATCTTCCCCCAAAACACACGCAATCCATATGGGACTTGGGCGATCCAGAGCCGAGGTTCAGCACTTTTTCTCTAAGATTGGATTTCATTCTGCTAACAGCGTGTTGGCTGAGTGCCCACTAGCAAGCAATTAAGACTTTGTGCTTTCCTGCATTTTAGTAGCTCTCCTTATGAAACATGCAGCCACATGGGAGCAGAAGCTTTGCCAGCATGGGTCACGGTCTGGGAGCAACATCAGGAGAGCTTCTATGCCCTCAGGACTCACAGTCTTCTGGAAGGTTGAGGAGAGGATGGATGATTGATTGGCTGTGCCTGTGAGAGAAGATCACGAAGGGAATCTGAGAAATGGAAACTATAGGAAGATATTGAATTAGAGTTAGGAAAAGAAAGCCAAATGCTATTGTGGAACCTAAAAAAAAAAGAGAGATAAAACAATTGCTGAAAATTAAGAAGCAGTTGGGTTAAACAAAAAGGGAACAAAAACTGAACTCTTGATGAGAGTTTCTTACCACTGAAGTTGAATGATGTCCTCATTGATTATTTTTTATAAACTACACACACATCTAAAATGTGCCAGGTACTGTGCTAAGGACTGGGGATATAAAGATGAGTGAGACATCTTCATGTGAGGATGAGTAAGAGGAGGAGAGTCCCCAGACATGTCAGACTGACTGGTTGTTGTGCCATTCATATGGGCTCTGTGTCAGTGGAGGCCTGCTGCAGATCCTGCTTCTGTCTCCCAGCTGCACTTCACTTTATGTCTGGAAAACATCATGACCGAGCTGGACCTAAGGTATGATATCCTTAAAAATTAGGAAGCTTTATATAAAAATAAAATCATCTCCTTGGAAAGAAGTAAGCCTTTCACATCTGAAAATCAAATAGGGCACATCAGTGGTTTCAAATCTGATTGATTAGTCAAGATCTCCTGGGCATGCTTTTACGGTACAGTTTTCTGCTCCCTACTCCTGGAAATTCTAGTTCAATGGCTCTAACCAGATATAGTCTCATAATATAAGCAATGCCCTGAACAATTCTGAAAAGAACTGAAATCTCAAAAACAGTATTTTCTGCTTCACGATAGACTTTGTTAGGTTAAAATTAAATGAAGAACTTCCCTCTTATCAGCTATAACTTGCATATAATCTAGAAAAATTCAAGTGAATAAAAGACTGCCCTGCCCTTTGAATCATTAATACAGCCCCTTGAATAAGCAATCTCAATGATGTATATGAAAGCAAACTTATACACGTTATTTTCTATTACATTAACTGGAGCATAAAGGTATATAATTAGTAATTCATACATTCTTACTATTTGAAAAATTGAGCATAAATTAGTTTATATTGAGCACTAGTCTCATCAGTGACTTGATGTCTTGACTTTAAGGGCCTTTTCATGTCATGCAGAAATTGCAACTTCATGTAAATTATTGTCTGGATCAAATTATTTCTCAAATATTTTTAATATGCTCAAAGATCTGAGTCATAAAAATTCTTGGGTTTAAAACATTATTTTTTAATAATATAAACCTCTATATAAATAAAATCCTAATGTGTCAAAAAGGTAAGAGTGGATCTTTATACAATAGCAAGAGTGGGGTCTCAGTGCTACCTCTTTGGCCACGTGTTCGCCTCAGTAGGGGCTCCTAACCTCCCTCTGCAGAACTCTGGAGTTCCACAGGGTACAGAGGGAAAACAAAGAGCACCCCATTTTTAACTTTATTTCCAAGAAAATTTCCACAATTTGAGCATTATAATGATTCTCTATAGACATGTGAGGTTAGTCCCTAACTGGCTACCCATTTGTTAAATTCCCCAGTGTCTTAGGCCAGGTAAATGCACACTTGGCCAAATCTGGCCTCTGGGTCACTCCATTGGGGCACTCCAAATGAGGTAAAAAACACAAGCCTATTTGTCAAACCTAACTAGGTTCAAACCTCTAATCTCCATTTACCAGTTAAATTACCAGGAGCAAGTTAGAGAAATTTCCAGGGTCTTCTTCCCATGGCCTGTAAAGCAGGGATAATAAATTCTACCATTCACTCTGGTTTCCACAAAATTAGCGTCAAGACTGGAACTTGGTATTTCTTTCCTTGCTTTCTTGGGAATTGATCAGGTTAGGAATTTGCAAAGCTGTTCTTACTCCTTCAGGTCTATTCAGAGCTTATTTCTTTCACGTCTCTACGCTACATTTACTTCTCATGATACAAAAGAATTAATAATGGGATTCCATTGACAAAAAATTGCTACAACTTCTTCCATGGAACTGAAGAGAATATCTTACTAAATTCCTGATTTCTCAAATGTGTTGGCCACACCTTAGTTTATGATAATTATTTACTATGGTCTTCAGATATGTTTATGTATTAATAATCACAGAAGGTAAGTTTTGTTACAAATCACTGCATTTCAATATGCTCTGGAAAGTACATATCTCAACATGGATGAACCTGTAGATTGGCAAAGAGAAAGAATAGGACCCTCTAAGTATACTGTGTGTATAAGGAATGTGTGTGTGTGTGTGTGCATGTGTGTGTGTGTGTGCATGCTCACATGCATTCCCCGAGGACTACAAGGGAAACAACAACAATAACAACAAGAATGATGAATGCCTCAGAGGTGGGAGTTCCATCTCATTTTTAAGATTAATTTTTAAGCCAGTATAGGCAAAAGAAAGAGTTGTTTAGCTCTCACAGCTTACTACATGTTCTTTTCAAAAGAGTTAGTACTATGGCATATGGTCCATATATAGCTTTTGTATAATGACCAGATTTTTCTAAAACATAAATGCAATATAAGTATAAACTAGTGCAACTGAGATATTTATTTTTATTTTTAACAGGTAGGATATCATCACCTGTTTAGACAAATATTTCAATACTGAAAGAAAAATTTCCCCAAATTCTGCATTATTGATGCACTTCACAATGATTTTGCAAGCACCTAGGGCAGAGAACCTAATGTTTTATTTTGGCAAGGGAAGCTTTGTAGAAATATTTGCAATATTTTGTGCTCATCCCTCCACTAGTCACTTTGGTGTGGCAAATATTTGTTCTAGTGGACTTTACTACAGTAACAGAGTACATCAATCTGTTGTTTAAACCTTTTGAAAATAACCCTTGTGTCTTCTTGAAGGAAATAAAGAGTCATTGATGAAACCTTTTAAGTTTTCAACTTCTTTGCAATAAGGTGCCTGGAAGAGAAATTGGTGTGTTATCTCAAGGGAATAGATTAAAGGGAATTGAGTGCATCTCTGCTTACTTTCTTGGCTCATAGCTTTATGGATATGAGGGACCTAAAAAGTAAATGGTGGTCAAAAAGAACAAACACATTTATTAGAGCAGTTAGAAAGGACTGGTTTGATATTTGCCAAGTTTCTTCTCAATAACATGTTTGGCAGCTACCAAATGACATGGCCTGCCCAGAGTTGATTTTGACGAAGCCTCTGGGATGTGTTAAAAAGTAAACCAGAGCAAATCACGTACTGGAAAGCATAACTCAATCAAGGAAAAATGTATGATTAAGGGTGACATGGGCAAGGAAAGCCTTGCCAGAGCTCAGGGTAAATATTTGTATCAGTGTGAAGAGAAAGCTTCGTGACGCTGATGTCAACCAGCTGGAATTTTCATTGTTTATAAACTTTTGTTGTTAGAGTTGAATTCTGGCAGCAAAGGTACCAAAGAAAGAGCAGTTTCCCAGCATGAAAGTTTGAATTGTGATAAGGCAGCTTGACCAGAAACAAATGCAACCATGCAAAGTTTCAGCCACTTTTCTCTTCCAGAATTCTCCTGCCAAGAAGCAACCTTCTTGCCTTAAATCTTACTTTGACAAAATTCATCAGGATTAGTTAAAATAAAAGTTTTTGGCTTGTTCTGTTTTATAAGAACTTATGGCATCATTTTCCTCAGATAAACATAAAATGGAGAAGAATGTAAATGATTTTCTGTTAAATTTTTGTACAAAAGAATGTTGTCATCTGAAGTAGATTTTTAATGATCGAAAATAAACGCCTTGGTATTAAACCCAACTTTCGGAGTAGTGTCTATTAATTTTATGACACAAAACTATTTATTTTTTACCTCATGGTAGACTATTGTATAATTTTAAATAAAAAGTATAGCAATTAAAAGCATTTGGGCACTTGATTTAACTCACCAACTATTTCTGTTAAAAAGGAATCTGTATTTTCTCCCTAAGCTGTGTTTTGTTATACTTTTCAGAACTTTGAAGGTAGCCAAAAGTTATGAATCAAACAATATCACAAGGACATAGGTTTGTATAAAAATTTACCATAGTTCAGAAGAAATAACTCAACTTTCAGGCAGAGAAAGAGAGATTGTTGGAAACTGATTCCTGACACTTAGTCTTCCTCTCGGAAACAGAAGCACATAAATGGTGTTCTATTGACAAAGAAAGAAACCCCAAGCTTTTGCGTTTCATAGATTGCCTACTAGCAGAAACCTGCAGCATAGATACTGTCTGAACAGTAACCTTACTTCTCCCTCAAGGTAGCCTGGAAGTTTCAATCTTATCTACTTTCAGTGAGGGCTGTGTAGTGAGATACACTGAACAGGAAATGCAGATAACTCAAAATTCCTATCAAATTATCTGTTGTTTTAACAATTTTATGTTTTACATAAACTTCAGTCATATTGGCCTGAGACACAGCACAATAAGAATTACATTGATATGTTGCTTTTGGGAATCCTGAATTACCTCTATCTAGGAAAAAGAGCAAACTCAGAGACCGTCCATTTGTGCACCCTAACACAGAATGAACTGAAGGCTATCCCTGGCAGTGCAGAAACTAGACGCATCGTGAACATAACCACATTACCCAGATGCACTAAGAATAGAAACCAAGCCCCTGCTGGTGTAATTAAGAAATCTTCTCTCCCAGTCCTGGGCTTTAGAGACCTGGATCACTAACTAATTCCAATTTAGAATGCTCTTTTGATAAGGGTTTTTGTAAACTAAGAGTGAGCTGAACATGAAAACTTTACATTATAAGTTTCTGAGCTAGCATGTCCCACTTATGCAGTAGAGTCTCTGGCTTACACTGGCCAAGGAAACAGCCTTCAGAGTGTGACTGTTTCTGGGACATCACAATGATGGTGTATTTTCAGGAGCCAAAGAAGTGCAGTGACTTCCACTGGAGTCTGCACGTTTCTGTTGTATTGTGGTACACTCACAGTCTTGGAGCTCAAAGGAATGCACAAAATCCAAACACCATACACAGAGCTAGGAACCCCACTAGGTGGGAGTTCTGGGCTCAGACATAGTTAGGCTTTAGTTATAATAAGTCATGCAAAGATACAAAGGTGACCAATCTGTCACTGAGTTACTTCTCTCTTATCCCTTTCCCACTTCTCAATGACAGGGCATTCTCCAGGTCATTGTGTGTTGTGAAGTGGGACCCTTGGGCATTATATTTTAATTAAGTGGTCAGATTATTAATGCATGGAAATCAGTCACTGCAAATGTTGAGCTAACCATTTTTCATACATAATGTGTCCATATCAACATTATAACAGCCATCTACTAAAGATTGACATGGTCACTTTAAAAGAAGAAGCCTTGACAAATACTTGAATTAAATATTCTTGGGATCATATTAAGGGACTAAGAGGTCAAGTCTCATTGCTGATTTATTTCCCCTGCTGTGTGGTGGTGAAGAAACCACTCAGCCCCTCTGTACATTCATTTTTGAGTTTCAAAACACAAAATATTTAGTCATGTGTTTATGGTACACTAGCATGTACTTAGTATTTTGTTAGAAATGTAGGAAAATCAGAATTTTTTTAAAAAAACTATTGCTATAGTCTAGTGTCACATGTTTTCCTAGTCTAATCTCCCTTTTTTGTGGTACCAGCACTGTATCTTTTGGGAATTCTCCTCCCCTCACTTCAACCTTATGTTACTGCTGAAGGTACCAAGTTAATACAATTTTTAAACTCTTGCCTAGCCACATTTTATTGGTTCAAGTTAAAGAAATCAGATTACTTCCTAAAAATTTGATATAAGAATAAAAACTTTCTAGCTCAGTTTAGAGGCACTCTTGAATGAAGCAGATGCAAACAAACCTAGGGTCTGTTGGAAGCCTTGTACCTCACTGTATACTGAGAATGAGACAAACCCAAACATGGAATAGGGAGGAGAGCTGAAAAAAATAGTCTGGTTTTTGTGTCCCTGCTACCAGTTAACCCTTGCCTATCTATGTCTTTCTCCATGAGATATTACATTAATGATTTTTTAGAAGACCCTTTCTGTATCATATTTTATACACCTTACTATGTACTCACAAAAATGTTTAAAATAAATATATATTTAAATTAAAAATACACTTTACTTAAATTAGTTAATTTGGGTTTCTTATCTCCTACATCCATAGCCCTCAAGGAAATGATCAAGGTGTTTATTGAATGACTATTGTGTACAAGGCTGATTATATGAGATCCCTTAAGTCATCCTACAACTTTGAGTAGCCTTATTTCCATTTTAAAGATGAAGAAACTAACAGAGAAGTTAACTAACTTATTCAAGGTCACACATTTAGTCACATCAGAGTGAGTCCAAACTTCATCCTCTTGCACAGCTTGCAAACATCCTTTGGAAATTTTGGAAATCTTGAGAAAGAAAAATTATCCTGCATTAAATAATTAGAGAATATAATACAGTTCTGAATATTATAAGTGGTGCTATGATTACAGATAAAGGAATGTCAATTCAGGATGGGGTACCAAGGAAAAGTGTCTCAGACATAACTCTCTGAGTTACAAATGAAAGCAAACATGTTCAAACTAACCTGTTGACTCAGGAGCTCGAAAATCCAAGGGTCAGTCTTCCTTCTCACACAGCTGGATCTAGAACTCCAAGAAGTTCATCAAGATTCTGTCTCAGTCCCTTGATTGCTTGTCTCATCATTGGTTTCGCTTTTAGGCACACTGACTGCAAATAGTTGCCCTAAGCATTCTCCAAACGCTTTCAAGGCCTGCAAATGTATATTTTAGGCTTGCGTAAAATACGGATGCCTGCCTTGAAGTCCTTCCCCTCTCCCTGAATATGGAGCCTTAAGAAGAGCCTGTTATGGGCCCTGGAAACTGACAACTGTTTGGCAGAAAATTCTAGTGTTTTTGTACCAAGGCAGGAGTGTGCTTCCAGTAGTCATGTCTCCTTTTATCCTTAGGAAAGGGCATGGTAGGAGAGCAAGAGTATGCCTTGGATGGGGACAATAGTAACCCCCATCTAAGAGGAATGCTGGGTGGTAACCAGCAACATCAGACTTAAAGTTTTAAGAATCAATAGAAAGTCCAATAAAAACATAAACAGACAAAAGTTCTAAAAGCAAAGCCATATAATTAAATCCTATTGGCCAGACTTTGGTCTGATGCTCAGCCTTGGCCTAATTATTATTGTCAGAGGATTGGACTATGCTAATTTGGTAGTTCTGGTTTGGAGGACACATCTGGAATAGGGTGTTGGGGTCAACACCACAGAACCCTACAAACAGAGAGTGGTTGAATGGTTACGCTGCTACTTCAAGCCAGGCAATAGACACTGAGCAGGGGAAAAGAACACAGCCTGACTACATAAAAGAGTTATAACCTGAGATAGCAAGAACTATTAGAACAAGACTGCTATTGGATTCTAAGCAGTAACCTCAAAATAATAGCCAACATTTATTGAGCACTCAGTATGTGATAACCACTTTGCTAAGAACCTAAAATATGTCATTTTTATTAACTTAAGAACCCTGTAATTGCAGCACTTTGGGAGGCCAATGCATGCGGATCACTTGAAGTCCGGAGTTTGAGACCAGCCTGGCCAACATGATGACACCCTGTCTATACTAAAAATACAAAAAATTAGTCGGCTGTGGTTGTGGGCACCTGTAATCCCAGCTACTTAGGAGGCTGAGACAAGAGAATCACTTGAACCTGGGAGGCAGAGGTTACAGCAAGCCGAGACCTCGCTGCTGCATTCCAGCCTGGACAACAAGAGCAAAACTCTGTCAAAAAACAAACAAACAAACAAAAAACCGTGATATATACATATATACATATACGTATATGTATATATCAGGTATATTAATATGTATTATCATCTTTATTTTATAAATAAACTAAGGCTTAAAGAAGTTAACAAAGTGCTTTGTATGTGACAAAGGTAGGAATAGATCTCAGGACTGTGTAACATCAGCATCTTTTAATTAGCTTCTACAATATGTACAGAATATTCCATTTCTCACACATTTAGCACTGAACATCTGATGTTATGAAAAAAAATCTGAAAAAAAGTTGCAGAATTGTAATTCTAGATCTTCAATTCTATGCCAAGTCAAAGGTGAACACATGAAGATTTCGGTACAAAATCTTTTCCCCATAAGCCTATTCCTCTGTAAGAGCTATGCCTTTAGTTCAAGATAGTAGGTCTGAAGACACTGGAGCCTGAAGTCTCCGCTTGCAGACTCAGAAATTTTTCTATTTTGCTTTGTTTTTATTTTTATTTTCTTTATGGTTTTTTTGGCTACAAACTGTGTAATTTTGTTTGCCCAGGGGAGGGATTTGGGTTGAATACAAGAATCAAAGCTTAAAATTTCTGCTAAACTCTTTGGCAGATATTTTCATGACTCTCAAAATTCAAGACTGAAAAAAAAATCTTTTTCTCTTGTTATTTTTCCTATTTTTGCTTTTTTTAAACCAATTTTATATGGTGATAATCAACATAATTTTAAAAATTCATGGAATTGTGAATAGTTAATGCATTCAATGGTATAAAATAAAAGCAATATAACATTTGCACATTATAATTTTATTTTTTCTACCTATGGCCCCTCTTCTCCCTATTTGTAATCACTTTTATGAGTTTTGGTGTAATTTTTTGTGCCTTCATAGTGTTAACAAAAGTATTATGTAAAACTATTCCATCATAAAGTTTACAACTTTTAGCTCTCATGTTCCTTACTAAAGTTTTTCATATGAAAACAGTCATAGTGGCAGGTAGTTCACATTATTTTTTTCTCATTTGAAATCTTGCAAAATGTCTGTCATCTATTCTTCAACATATTAAAGGACTAATTTGCATGCCAGTAGTCTCTGCAACTTCAGCTAGGTCCAAAGTCCAGCTACAATGACCAAAGCGACATTCCTGATGGAGCCAGGCATTTATGGAGTAGTCAACTCACGTCAAGGTCTCAGGGCTGTGGGAGTTAAAGAAATAAAACCCGTGAAATGGGCAAGAACTCATTTACTGTGCCCAGGAGCCATCATATAAAAGAATACCACCTGGAAGTTTCAGCAGGCAAATGAAGACATGAGTGGGTGTTCACGACATGTGGGTTTGATTCAGATTCAACCTAGGAAAGAGGGTAGTGAACAATGCTGATGAACTTTTAACATCTTTGCAATTATGTGGTAATTCTTCTTCTGGACTCAATTCCAAGCTCTGCAGCGGCAATTTTGTTTACCACTGTAGCCCTGTTTCTTGAGTGGTGTGAGACAATAAACAAACATGGACTAGAAAGCCTAGAAGAGGAAAGAGTGCTTCTTCAAAACATGTTCAAGCAATACTCAGTTCTTCATGCTGGGAGAAATTTGTGAAGTGGCTGATCTGTAAGCCTTCATCCAACACCAGGATTCTAGGATTCTCAGAATAACAAAATCAATTACAATTTGGATTCATCTAAGGAAAGGCAGAAAATGGATGGCACACAAAGAATACTGGCTCAGGCCCTGCAGGTGATGCTGGAAGTGGGGGCAGTACCATGGGCTGGGTCCCTTCTGAAGAAGTGGGGCGGTTCCGTGGGCTGGGTCCACTGCCATCAGAGAGAAGAGTGGAGCTTGATGGCTTAGCTGAAGGGTCAGATCACTGGCATCAAGTCCTTCCATTAGCCATAGTGCTTTTCCTTATTTCCAGCCAAAAAAAAAATGTAGAAGACTGTGCTTCCTAAACAAAATAAGAGAATGAAAAGGTAAAAAGCATGAAATAAAAAGGTAAAAAGCATAAAAGAATGCAAAGGTAAAAAGCATGAAAGACAAATAGTCTCAGAAATGAAATGAAAACACAAAAATGAAAACAAAAACCAAGTAAACAAAAATCCAAGATATCTAAGAGGAATAAAAGTAGAGCTGGAAGCAGTAAATCAGAAACAAATGGAAGCAGAGTGCTGTGTTTTCCATTACCCACTTTAACCAAACTCTATAGTTAAACCTTCTCATCCAGTATCTTAGCAATGTGGTAAGCACCTGTAATTGGTTTATTACTGAAGATCAATTCTGTTAAAAACCCACTTGCCTGAAAAGGAAATCTAAATATAAGACTGATACAAATGAGTCTTTATATAATTGTATTTCTTAATTGATGATATATATGTAATTCTTTATTGGAAAGGGGCTTCACCTGCCTTTAGGGAAGGGGTGTTGGTACCCCTAGAGAGACAGAGCTAAGCATGTGTAGGTTGCAGCCCCTGGCCCAGGGACTGACAGGCAGCTATGTGAAAGACCTCAGATCCTTTTCGGAGGCACCTAGTCCCCACCCCAGCTCCTCCCCCTCTTTAACCACAGCTCCAGAGCAAGTTCGACTCTGCACATAGAGACTGGCCTCTGCACATAGAGACTGTGCGTAGCAGGTCACAGGAACTGCCAATGTAGTACATTGTTCTTGAGTTTCCACAATCCTTCCTTCTCTGTCTCCATCCTTTTACAGCAAGCATTTCTCCTCTTATAAACAAACAAACAAAAAGAAATAAAGCAGTAATTATTTTTTTCAAACACTTTACTAATGTAAGTTCTGGAAACATCTGTTTTCTTTCTAAACTTTGTAAGCACAGGTTTGGGGTCCAGCAAGCATTATTTTAAAAGGGCCGTGATTATCTGGTAGTAGAAAGAGCAGGAGCAGCAGCTCCTAATTCAGATCTTTTAAATCAGTCTTCTCAGAATGCATACATTTGGAGTATTTGAAAACTTGATCTTCTGAGGCCTGTTACTTCTTCTCCCTGGATCTTACCTTTTTAAATGGCTGAAGATATAATGCCTCAGAGACCTAAAGTGAGTGGGGATAGGTTAGCTAGGTCCCAGAGTAATCAGAAAGGCAAAATAGCTTTGTAACTCTGTCTCTCTCTGCATTATTCCCTGAAGAGGCAGCTGAAGCAGAGTGTGGACCCCGTGTCTGCACATGACAGAAACCGGGCTGCCTCACATTTAAGGCCTAAGTTAGCCAACTTGTCAATGAATGCCATTAGTGCAGACGGGCCACAGGCACTCAGGGATGGAGTGGCAGGCAAGCTCAGATCAGCTCGGGAAGAGCAGGCATCGGGTGGTAACAACTTTCAGTCATTACTGACCTGGGCTCTATTCAAACCAGTGACCTAGAAATGAAGGGCTCCAAATCCCATTACTAATTCCCCGAGCCATCAAGTCTCCCCTATGGCCTGGATCTTGTCCTGAAACCCAGGTCTCCTGTTGAAATAGCATTAAGACAGCAGCCACTGCGTTGGCAGGCAAGGTTTTTAAAATAAAAGGAGGGGAGGGAATGTGCACGTAGAGAGTTGGCTTTAATTATTACTTTAAAGTTTTTCAGTTCCTTTCAACCTAAAAACCTGAACCTTCTTTAAAGTCTCATGCTTGCCAGCCAGCACAAAAATGGTGTTCAAACAAGCACAGCTTTTTATTTTGTTTGAATGGTGAAAATACACACACCCCCTCCCAAATGAAGGAATAATGAGAGGAAACCAAATGAGAGGAAGTTGTTGAAAAGGAAAGAAAGAGATTAAATGAGTATTGCGAGGACAAGAATATTTACTGCCAAAATAAGAAAAGGAGCTAAATGAAAGCACCCTTGAGCTGCATTCCCCTCACTTCTTATCTCTGTGTCGCTCTCTGAATCCCTCTCATCAAAGAGGGACACTTATTTTTTAGTAAAAATGTAAGATTTTTGTCAGTGAGGTGAAGCCCATGCAAAGTGAGCTGGATTAAAAACTGCATGTAAAGTTCTGTCTTGGGTTTTAAGCCAAAAGATCCAAATTTACAAACTGTCCTGTAGATGGAGCTGTGCTCTGCAATTCTAAGATCACTGCCTCAACAATGAAGCAATTGTTTCCTGTCTCCACTTAGCAATTCCTCCCTCTCTTTCAGTTCTTTCTGCTTGCATGTTCTATTTATTTTAATGTATACCTTTGTGTAGAGCCTGTCTCTGAGTGGTTAGATACCCCGTTGATATGTGGCCTTCAAGGGGGAAAAGGGAGTGCAGCCTATTCCCATGACATCCTAAGGCTTTGTAGGGCCAAAAAAACCTTCTCAGGAACACCTAATCCTTGGGCTCTATCCAAGTACCACAATCTCTCTGTACAACTGACATGGGCCACTTGGGACACTTGAGAGTTTTAGGTGTGTCTCTCTGAAGTCAGCCCCGGCCAAGCATGAGGCAAATGTGCCCGACCAAAGAAAATAAATTATGTGGACTCCAATTTTCAGCAGTTATGAAGTATTGAATTACACATGCAAAGAATTCACTTTGGGATTAACCCTTTGGAACCGAAACACAATCTTGTCACAATGCCTGAAAAGGGAGCATGCTCTGAGTGAGGCCTGACTTTCCAAAGACACAGAGTTTTGCTGACCAGGAGGCAGAGATGCTCAATGAAAGACGAATGGAGTTAAATGCAAATGTCTTAAACTGCTGCCTGAGTATGGAGGAGGGTATATGTAGGGGTTCTGCCCTGTCTCTAGATAGTCTGGTCCCTGGCTACTCCAAGTTTTGCTGGCATTGTAAAGTTTAAGGATTCACTGCAAAGGCCACTTCAGCACTTAACGGGAATGCATCTTAGCATAATTCACACAGTCCCTGTGGCTGCTTCTTCATTCAGCTTTAGAGAAGTGGTTGAAAGCCACTGGAACTTGACTGAAATCACAACTACAGAACCCCTGAAACGGCATTCATCCTCCATGACTCACTGAGCGATAGAAAAGGACATCCTGTCCTACCCCTTTAAGAATTCCTAGTTCCCCATAACTATCTGAAGCACTAAGCTGTGAGTACACGATGTAGCTGAAATTTAACACATAAACCCTGCAGTAGAAAACCAAAACAAGGCCATTTGTTTTTCCCTATAAAGCTATTTATTTACCAAATGACCATAGAAAGCAAACCTCCAACAATAACAGGAAACAATCAATCTTGAAAAACTTAGGGAAAATTTTTTTGGGGAGCAAAGTTAACTTTATAATAAAGTACGTGTCTTGAGTATGCAAAGCAGGATTTCAGGAAACAGGCAACCTTGAACCTCTTCCCCTCAGGTTATTATCAGAAAATGTGTGATCTACAGGAGGGACACTGTTTTGGGACTGAGAAGCTGTGTCTACATACAGATACCTCACTTATTTCACATGTGCCCTGGAGGATATAGAACTGTACAACGATATCCCTGACAGACACTGTGGACCTCATCCACTGCCCTGATATTAACCAATGAAGAAGCTGAGTTGCTCAAAGTTGCACAGATACAACTAGAAGCAATCGGACTTTTTATGTAACTTGTTTCTAAAACAACAACTCTCTAATCAGAGAAATATCTCTGTCTCAGCTGCTCTTGCCTGTTCAGAGGGATGATAACTATCTTGTCAAATACTTGCTATTCTGAGTTATATGGAGTATTTTGAGACACATGTAGAGATCTGCTAAAACAATATGAGTGATAATAACTGGGTGCCTGCGTGTTAGTATGAAAAAAGAAAGAGAAAGAAATGAATGAGAGGGAGAGATAAAGACAGAAACAGATGAAGTTTCTGACATCATATGATTGTTGGGTGGAGTAACTAATAAAAGTAATTGCTAAGCACGGTGAAATTAGACTGCTGTGTAAAGTTAAACCAGGATGAACAAAAATTTGCAAATATCATGAGACTTTTATTTTCAACAGGTGGCATTTTAGAATGCAAACTAGTAGCATGCAAGTGAGAGCACGCTGTAAAGGGGAAGAGACGTGGGGATTTACACACTTAGGAAATCGGGGTGACTAGAAAACATTGTTTTATGTTTGCAGTCTTACAGATCCACTTATTGAGAGGAATGGCTGATTAGAAATATGCTTAGAAAATGCTTCTCTTATTTTCACTGGCTGAGGGTTAACATAGGTTTCTACTTACAAGGTAAGAAAATCTGCTGCGAAAGGAAAAAGCTAACTGACACTGCTTGTGGACAAATGTGTGTGAGCCAAAAACTAAAATGAGGCAGGCAATAAAACCGTATCAAAGCCCACCCGTTGCCCCTCTCACAATATTCTTACCAAACTGCCTTGCCTTTATCAGGTCCACCCTCACTTATTTACTGAGATAAGAAAGAACTTTTTTGCTGGCAAGCACCCCAAGTTTGATTTATCATTCACAATAGGAAAAGACTGCCAAGTAAGCCTTTATAATTCCCAGTCCTTAAAATTATTATCATCCTAGGGTTTAAAAATAAGGCCAGAGGTGGTGGATGTGTATGCAGTGTGACTGAAAAGAGGCTGGTTTGTTGAGGCTGGTTCTCTCTGCCAAGAAAGTATCATAAAAGAGGTGCCTAGTTCATGTCAGACCGAATGAAATATTTTCCCCAAGCTGCTTGCAGATAGCAAGGGGTTTGTGTAGTGTGGCAGTTGTCCTAAGAATATATTATTTCTCCTTAACAGGAGGCCCAGACTCGATCATCCTCTATGAATATAATGGTGACCTTATTTACCTGACCAAGGAATAAAAATGTTCAACCCTAAGACATTTCCGAAAAGGTTACTGTAGTTTTTGGCAATCTGAATTATTCTCTACCTGTCAGATAACTGATCAACAGCTACCTTTGAATATCAACAGGGTATGAGACACTCAGGAATTTTCCCACAGTGAAGACTTAGGTATAATCTCAATCCCACTTCTCCCAATCCCACCCCTTGCAAGAACTTTTTAATGGTTTAATGGATGCACAATGGAGGCAAAATTGAAATGGATGATGCAATAAACTTAGTGGAAATCAAAGATAGGTTTCTAGAAATCCTAACTTCCCAGCTGTACTTCAAAGTATTGTGAAAGGGGCCAGATCTCAGATTCTCCCAGTTTAAGTCTTCATAGCATTAGTTTGAAAAATAATTTGATTTTAAGTGAGAGCTTCCACTGGACATGTGCAGAATTCAGTGTGCATGTGTAATTCTGAGGTGAGGTTTTGACTTGTTATCATTAAAAATAATCTTTAGTTTCTCTTTTAGTCTCCTTTGTTTGTTTGAACATACAGTGAAAAATAGCTGTTAGAACTTTTTTGGTGGAGTGCACACATTATTTTTTTAAAGCAGACAAAGGCATTTTGACCAATGTGTATTATGAGAGCAGATTTTATATAAATATATGTGTATAAAATAAGCTCATTTGCACATGGCTCAAGGGAAGCTAAACTCACTATAGAAACTTCTCTAATGTTTATTTCAGCCTAGTTTTCAGATTTCAGTATGTGTAGGGAAAATAAATGCAAGTGGAGAATAGTGTAGGAAAGAGGGCTACATTCTGTAACTTGAATTTGTCTTGATAAGATGCACAGAATAGAGACCAACTGAGTTTCTTTATCAGTCAGATACAGACCTGTTGACATTCTATCACAAGACACTGCCCAACAGCACACTTCCTTCAAAATGCCACTGAAACCAAAATATGTGACTCTTACTGTGTTTAAAACTATCAATCGCTTATCAACCAATGTATCTATCTACCAATCTATCTAATCTATGCATCATCTATCATTTGTCTATCCTCTACTGTCTATAAACCTCTTAATGCCTTTATTAATTCCAGAAATGAGATACAGTAACTTACATAAGTATGTAAAATTGCAACATAATAAAGTAAAATTAAAGATTAAGTGTGTTTAGGGAATAGAACAAAGGTAAAATAACAGTAGGAAAGATAAGAAAGAGGCACAGGTGAGGTTAGTACATAAAACTTCCCTAAGGGACTTTACATTCGCTAGGGGTGTCTAACCAATTAGACTCTACGCTTTCAGAAGCACTGTAAAAAAAAGGTTACAAACTATTTTAAAATTTGTAGTGTCATAATGTAATAAAATAGTTTTTCAGGAGGAACATAATTATACATAGTTCTAGGACGAGAAAGAACTTTCTTTCATGAGGCCTCAAAAAAAGGGCAGAAAATTTAACCAATGCCCACCAATAGTATAATTCTCCAGCTCAAGTTCCTAAGAACAACTCGACATAGTCTCAACATGCTTACAATATAATCACTCCATTCTCGAACTGATTGCTAGATACTCTTCAAAGCACTCAGCCCTTGAAACTCCCCCTCTCTATTTTCTCATCCCTTTGGTGGTCTCATTCAGACTGCAGATGTTAAATATCATCTTTATATGGACAACACTAAAATGTATCTATCACAGCCTTCTCCCTTGAGCTCTAGACTCAACGTTTTCATTGAGATGCTCAATAGGCATCTCAAATTTAATTTAACAAAAATAAAATATACTTTTATCCCCCAAATCTGCTTCTTCCCCAAGCTCACCTTTCCAAATAAAATGTAACTCCATTACTTCAGTTATTAAGCCCTCAAACTTTAGAGTTATCCTTTATGCCTCATTTTTTTCATATTGCACATTGATAATTTCTGTTAGCCCTTTCTTCAAGATGTCTTACATTGGACCACTTCTCACTACTGTCATTGCCATACCCCGGGACCGAGGCAGCATTGTCTCTCTTCAAGAACATTTCTACTTTTCAATCATTGTATCTATTCTCTGCCTATTAGTCAAGGTGATTCATTTAGTAAGTAACTCTGATCATTTCATTACCTTTCTTAAAACTTTCATTTGCCTTCTTACTCAATTTTCAGTAAAAAATAGGCTTTTTTCCCGCATGGCTTACATAGCCCTATGTAATAGCGACTTCCCTGTTTTCTGCAACCTTATCCCTAAGCTCACTTGTGATTGCAGTGGTGACTTCTTTGCCATTTCTTGCACATGCCAAGCACAATCTCACCTCATGACCTTTGCACTTATTATTCTCTCTACGTGGCACATTCTTCCCCTAGAAAATATCATGACTTCTCTATAGATCTCTGATCCAAAGCTACGTTTTCAGAAAGCCCATAATTGAGTGCTCACCTCCCCTGACAACAGCTTTTTCTCTTACCATGTTTTATTGGTTTCCAGAATACTTAGCATTAACTGATGTTGCTTTTTACCTCATTTATTTTCCGGATTGTATACTCCATGAGGGCAAAAATTTGTGTGTTTTGTTTATTGACAGGTCTCAAATGCTCAAAACAGTGTTTGACCTCATTATAGATGCTCAATAGAAAACATATTGATTAATGAATGAATAAATCAAAAGATTGATTTTTGGAATATCCAGAAGAATGAATAATTTGTGTATCTATCAACTGATTTTTGACAGATAATATTTCCTTCACTCCACATTTTGTAATTATTGATCCACAAGAAATTTGAAGGAATTCTCTATCATAAGTTACTTGGAGGGCAACTGTTAAATTACATATCATGGACAGATACATACACTTTATTAAGAATACATGATGATAGTCTTTTTGGTATCAGTGTGAGAAAATAAGGAGTCTGATGATGACAAGTATCTGAATTGATGACCAATGACCTCTACTTGGAGATGTACCATGAATGGGTTGTATAAAAAGCTAAGATTCTCCTTCAAAGAAGAAAACATAGAGTGCAGAGGGCAGTTATATCACTAAATTTTAAGCCACAGAGCATGGCCATGGTGATATGAACTTGGAAAATTTTTCAAACACATGTAACCAAATGCCTGCCTTAGACATTTAGAAACAACACACAGTAACAAAATTTTAAAGCAAAACTTGTGTAAATGTGCATAGATCATTTAACCTCTAAATTTAAAATATTGGAAAAGATACATGCAGGCATTTGGTAGATTTGACCTGTGGTAACAGATTATTGACTATAACTTACCAAAATGTATATAGTCCTATTTGTGTTTTCCATGGATGCCATAATAAATTACTGCAAACCTACCAGCTTAAAACACCACCTATTTATTTTCAGAGGTCCATTAGACCTATGGGATTCTCTGCTTCCAGTCCCACAAAGCCAAAGTCAAAGTGTCAGCAATACTGCCTTTCTTCCTGGAGGTTCTAGGGAAAAGTCTATTTCCAGGCTCATTTGGATTATTAGCAGAATTCAATTCTATGCTGTTGCAGGACTGAGGTCCTTGTGTCCTTGTTAAATATACAGATTTTGTTTTCAGCTTCTAGAACCTACCTGCATTCCCTGGCATGTGTCCCCAATAACTATCAAGTCAGCAGTAATAGGTTGAGTTCCTTTCATGCTTTGAATCTCGTCTGTCTCTTCTTCAGCCACATCTCTTTACCCTTTTTTTTTTTTTTTTTTTTTTTTTTTTTTAACTTCAGTGAAGAAACATTCTCTTCTTTTGAAGGCTCATGTGATTCCTACCTGGATAATACAGGATAATTTTCCTACCTTAATTTCAATCAATTTAACTCATTTAACAAATTTCAGTTTGCTATATAACCTTAGTAACATACTTACAGGTGAAACACCAAGCAGGAGATGACCATGGGGGCTACAATCCTGCCTGCCACTGGCCATTTCAACATTATATTTTATTTTAGAACAGTTGAGCAGTAACTCTTGTTTACAAAGATAAATTGAAATCAATGTTCTAATTTGACCAGAATGCTTTCAGTTCATGGCAAGGCCATAGTATCACCATGTGATGTGCACATAATCAAATGCCTGTTTCTATGTTCTCAGTGCTAGGAATAAGCCTCCATGACTTTTAATAAGATCAAAGGCAGTGGGGATAGTCAAGTTTATTTCCTAAGTCACTTCAGGGCAAGGGCTATGGCTTCCCTGTACATTTCACAGTATGTACATCAAATATCCTTTCTAGTATGTCAAGAAAGACATAGGGCCAGACAATCTTGGAAATCAGCATCAGTCCACCTGGCAAAGGCCTAAAATTAGCAAATTGATTTCTTCAGGCATACATAAAAGTACTAGTAAATTTTCTTTTAATAGCATTGTCTCATAGAGTACGTCTATGTAAGTAAGTAAGTATTTTTACTGCAAGTCTAGATCCTTAGAAAAATGTTAAGTTGATAGTTACCAGAATTTTTTGTTCAGGAGCCCAGAGATTAAACTTAAATCACAGCGGGACTCAGAAAACATAACAGCATGCACCTGACTTTTAATTCTATTTCTCTTTGTTTGAGAAGTTTACTTGACTTTTATAATATATTCTATTTACTTTTATATAGTTAAGCATACTTAAGGCTCTGCTTCTTTTACTTCAGCTTAATCAAACAGGACAGGAGAACTGAGATTCAGGCATTTTTATGTGTCATAGATAGAATAACTGTGTAGCATATCCTAATATCATTTTCTCCCTCCCTTAATCTCTTCTACCCTCCTTCCTTCTTTCCTTTCTCTCTGTTTGCCTGCCTGCCTTTATTTCTTCCTTCCTTCTCTTTTCCTTCCTTCTTCTTTGTTTGCCTGCTTGCCTTCCTTCATCAAATATTGATTAAGCATCCATTATATAAGAAATGCATTGGTTTCTAAATATACACGTATGAAGAAGACATAGTTCTTATTCCCAAAGTGTTCACAGTCCAGAGACAATGTCAGGTGTATTTCTGGAACACAATAGGAAGAACACCTAAGTATATCAGGTGATGACAAGAGGAGGAATAAATGTTTGAACAATTTTTCAAAGATGAATGGAGGGAGTGTAATGGACAGGTGAACAAAAGAAATCACAAGCCAGCATAGTGTGTTCATGCAAATTCTCAAGGTAAAAGTGGAACATTGGTGACTGAGGAGAGTAGCCATGGTTAAGTCTGGACAGTTAGGCATAAGTCCAATATATTAACATAATTATTTATTATATAAATCCCAGCAAAAGTATTAGGTAATTATGGTTTCTATTAAGAATACATGGGCCGGGCAGGGTGGCCCACACCTGTAATTCCAGCACTTTGGGAGACTGAGGTGGGTGGATCACCTGAGGTTGGGAGATCAAGACCAGCCTGATCAACATGGAGAAATTCTGTCTCTACTAAAAATACAAAATTAGCCAGGCATGATGGTGCATGTCTGTAATCCCAGCTATTTGGGAGGCTGAGACAGGAGAATCGCTTGAACCTGGGAGGCAGAGGTTGTGGTGAGCTGAGATCATGCCATTGGACACCAGCCTTGGCAACAAGAAGGAAACTTCGTCTCAAAAAAAAAAAAAAAATAAAATAAAAAAGGAAAGAAAGAAAAAAGAATACATTAATAGGCTGGGTGTGATGGCTCATGCCTGTAATTCCAGCACTTTGAGAGACCCAGGTAGGAGTTCACGACCAGCCTTGCTAACGTAGTGAAACCCCATCTCTACTAAAAATACAAAAATTTAGCCTGGCATGGTGGTTGGTGCCTATAATCCAGCTACTCGAGAAGCTGAGGCAGGAGAATTATTTGAACCAGGAGGCAAATGTTGCAGTGAGCCGAGATTGTGCCACTGCACTCCAGCCTGGGTGATAGAGTGAGATTCTGTCTCAAAAAACAACAACAACAACAAACAAAAAAACAAAAAACAAAAAAAGAAAGAAAGAAAGAAAGAAAGAAATGGACGCACAAAGAGATATCAGAGAGCATGGAAAACTATCTCACCCAGATGCATGTCAGGACCCACGGGACACTGAACGACATTCAAGATATGAGAGCTGACTTTATAGCTTGCTATTCTTTTAGGATTCCACTTCTCTATCTATGCCTTTGCATTTTGTCTTCTAGCAAGCAACTGCTGATTGTATTATTCTTCCCACTCATAGATGCCCTAATTTGTGATATACTCCCTTGTCTTTCATGGCTTCTACTCAATTCTTTCTACATAGGTCTTTGGATTTCTGTGTCATTCACCAGTCTGCATCTCTCTCTATCTCCATGTCTCTCACGTTACAACTTAGGAGAAAAAATAATCTGTCTGGATACTCTGCAACATCAGTACTTGTAGGTATTAGAGATCTCAGGCCATTTGAAGCTCAAGTGTGTGCCTGCCTGTAGACGGCTATATTCATCAGAGACTCAGAACACTAATATGAGAGGCTGGGGTTAAGAAACCACAAGCAGCAGCATTGCTCAGAAATTCTAGCCATGGTATGACTCAAGCATCCTTGAATAGAATGATAAAGAGTTTGACATTTCCTCTGTGGACTGTGGATGATAGAGATTCATAACGAGATTTTAAGGAAGAGAGTGAATTGACTGTGTTTGCATTTTAGGAAGATCAAGGAGAGTGCCTTAGTTCTAGAAAGGAGAGACAGAGAAGAGTAACAAGTTAGGAGACTTGTAATAATGAAGGAAAAGAAAAATAAACTGCAGGATCTCATGGGGTGGCAGTATTTCGAGGTGTAGGTGGAGAGATAAGAGAGAAGGTACAGTATTTAGAAGAGTTTATGCTCTGAAATCACACAGCAGGCCTGTGTTTGAAATTGTCTCTGAAACTTACTAGCCCTTACTTAGCCTCAGCGTCCTCATGAGTAAAATGAGGATAATGCTAGTGTATTCTTTTTAGGTTGTGGTATGAGTTTCTTGAGGTTAAATGAGAACATTCGCACTAAGAATTTAGCAAACAGCCTGATACGCAATAAGCATTCTGTGATGTCAGCTTACATTATTTTTCAATTTTGTGGTACATCACTTGCTGGATGGGGAGAGCAGTTAAGTAACTGCTCTCATTCAAGGAGTCATGTTCTCCTAGAGTGCTTAATCTGTGCTGGAAAGTCTGAACCAGATCGTCTCATGCAATCACCATTTCTTCATGCTCCCAGGGGAGATAAGAAATGTACAACAAAGCTAGATATAATGGTTGGAGTTCCATATGATTCTCATTTTGGAAGAAGGCACTAGTTAATGACATGGCTGAATCTTCAAAAATAATATTTGAGATGCTCAGATAAGAATGATTAATTATGGGCTGGGCATGGTGGCTCATGCCTGGTAATCCCAGCACTTTGGGAGGCTGAGACGGGTAGATCACTTGAGGCCAGGAGTTCGAGACCAGCCTGGCCAACATGGTGAAACCCTGTCTTTGCTAAAAATACACACACACACACACACACACACATACACACACACAGAGCTGGGTATTGTGGCAGGTGCCTGTAATCCCAGCTACTTGGGAAGCTGAGACAGGAGAATCGCTTGAGGCAGAGGTTGTGATGAGCCAAAATTGCACCATTGAACTCCATACTGGGCAACAAAAACAAAACTCTGTCTCAAAAAAAAAAAAAAAAAAAAAAAAAAAAAAGAGAGAGAGAGAGAGAAAAGCAAAGAAAAAAGAATGATTAATTATGTTATCAATAGCCTACAATGCAAAGCATAATTCAAGAGCATTTCCCAAGTATACATATTAGAGAAAAAAGTGAGGATACTTCCCAAATAAGTAATGCTAAAAGGCACATTCTCAGAAACTTTGTCATACCTTGTTCCTACCATGACAGTCCTCACCTTACATTCTGTTGACAAAAGTTCTAAACATGTTACTAAAACAGAAGTTTTGGAAAGACAGAAGGGAAATCTATGAGGAAGAAAGACTCATGCTGTACTGATTTATCTTGATTGACACTTTTTCTTTTCTTTCATGTTCCCAATGAGACCTAAAATCATAAACATGTTTGCTTCTCTTTTCTCTCCATAAACTTCTTCAAAGCTGGGTCTTTATCTGTTTATTCAATAACAATTTACATACCACCTTCTGTTTTTAGCACTATGCTAGGCGCAGTGGTGTCTACATCTAATTATTGTTAAAAAATCATTTATCCTTCTCATGATGTCAGAGATCCAATAAGAATTGGTGTTAGAGTTTGTATCAGTTTAAAAATATGATACAGATGAACGAATTTTGAAGTTCTCACTGTTTCTAACTGCACCAGAGGCATTCTGTTTGAAGGTTTCAGTGATGTTCTTCCACAGGTTTGATTTCCCTAAAGAAAAAAAAAAAATGTAGTTTCCAATGTTGTATTCGTTTACTACTTGGGATTTTCCTTCCTCTTTCTTTCTTAAAAATGTTCCGTGCCACGTAAAACTGATAGAGAAGTGTTTTTCTTTTTCTTTTTTTGGTGGTTGTTGTTGTTATTGTTATATGGTGCTGCCTGAGAAGGCAAAATAATTGCAGTAAATGAATTTTTGGCTGGCCGGTTTGAGTTTGTGATACACATAAAAGGTATCATCTAAGGAAATACCCAGGCAGGAGTGAGGAAGGAAATGAAGAGGAACTGAAAGAAACTGCCCTCTCATGGGAATAACTTCTCCATTCAGGTGGATTCTTTAAGTCCCTGTTGATATTCATCCTCATTACGCTTCTGTCAAAGTTATGCTGCATCAGAAATTACTCACTGTGGGCAAAATAAAACAGTGAGAGCTACAACCATTGCTCTGAGTTCAAACCGAGCTAGAAAAAATAAGTACACATTAAACTGTGGAAAGAAAAGAAATTATTTTGCAAAGAATCTTAAATGTATACATAAGGTCTTTCCTATGACTAATTGCTGCTTTTAGATTTAAGCTGAATTCCAAAATACCATTACACTTTGCAGCAGAAAAAGTTGTCACTGCTATACATTGACTTAATAATCATAAATGTTGCATTTTCTATATTGTTCAGGATATCATGGTAGGCCCTGGAAATTTACAAGGGAAAAATATACAGCCTCTGATCTCAAGAAACTCACTGACAATAAAAACTTAGTAATGCTTTAGAAATATTGTTTTGCGTTTTGAATCTAAGTCATACAAATTATACTGTAGTCAAATAATTAATAGCCTGAAGTAATTGTTATGATGCATTAATAAATTGAAAACCTATAAATTTATCTCTGGCAATTTCTACTTCTGAGAGAAAGAAACACCAAACTTTTCCAGTTGTAAAACTATGTATCTTGTTACTATAATTTAAAACAATTTTTTTGCAGTGCATTATATAATGTTGACTTGTTCAATCAAGGTGCAGAATATAATTGTGAGGAAAAATGACATGTACAAAATGAAGTAGTGAAATTGTTCCTGTATAACTAAAATTAACAACTTACAGTTGAAACTGTAAATCTAGGCGAACATTTCCACTTGACTCTTTTTTCCCCTCTGTGGAAGAGGTCAATTAAGATGGCAATGCCAGCCCAGGATTTCAGATTTTTGTAGGTTTAAAGATTCTTGTATTTTTGAAGCATTTTTCTTTTCCTGATTATGGCAACCTGGAGTCTGTCATAATGCAGATATTAATATTGGACTTTCATGAAAGCACTAACCCTAACACTAAATCTCACCTTAGGCTGTGCCTTCAAATTAAACCAAAAAAAATTTCTCAGTCGGATGTTTGAATAAAACCTTTGCCATGATGGTGTATATGTTTTAGGCAAAAAGTATTCCGTTGGCCTGCATTGTTGAGCTAATGGCCTCAATCCTCCATAACCTTTGTATATGTTGCAGCACAGCCATTAGCCAGAATGGGTATCTATTCGGAATTATTTTTTTCTTTTCCTGTGAATAGCTGCTCTTAAGTTGCATCTATCTAATAACTATTCATAAACAGCTCAATTCTCATTCCTTCCTCTTAGAAGTAGATCTCCATATGAAGAACTCTTGCTAAATTTAAAAGTTTCCTTACACAGACAGAAGGGAATTCAAGGCATATATTCACAAGTCATACATGTCAGTCAGCTTGGCACACATTTAACACTACTGTAAGTGTAGAATTATTTTCTATAGTGACTACTCCTTTTCTTCTTTCTTTTTAGTCACAAATTGGTTTTTATTCTATAATATTTTTAAGAGCAATGCAGTTCCGTTGAAAAGAATAAAATGGGAAGAGAACATTTTAGTGGGTATATAAACAGGGACATAACCTGTAAAAACTGGAGATAATCAAAGTTTAGAACATGTGAAGTGTTAGTTGGGACTGATTTGAAAGATTAAACTTGTCAGATTGACACAAATACAGAACAATAGGGAGCTCCACCAATCAATAAGAGGGATCCAGAAGTGGAAAAAATGAATGTGAGAAAAGTATTGGAAAATAGAAACCACGAAGAAAGAAACTGACATTGCTTAATCTAGAGAAGAAATTGTTTGAGGGAAACAGTAGGAATTTCATCATATGAAGAGTTATTTTATAGATGATGGAGTCCAGATGTTTCCCTATCCCCTTAGCTAATGTGGAACTATGTGAAAACAGAAATTTTCAGTTAATTATTGTGACTATACAGAATGAGAAACCCTAAAATTGTTGATCAAGAGATAGATATAGGAAGATTTACTCAACTATGCAAATTGACATTGAGCCAGGTACCTATAGAGCTTTCTTAAAATTAACCCTGAAACCAGAAGCCAAGATGTTGATGGCCTCAAGTATCACAGATGCATATGCATATATGTATGATATATAATTTTTTAAAAGAAAGGTATTTGATATCTATCTAAGATTATTTGGGATTGTTACTCTACCTTTTTCTGTATCTGAGAATGGCCATTTTCCTCATGCATGTTTCTTATGTTTTTCAGTGGTTTCCATTGAATACCTCCATGAACCTAGATATCTAGGAATAAATTTGCATCTGGTAGAGCCCATTTGTCAGTAAAAGCAAGAAGCTAGGTCACATTTAGAGTAGTAAGCCTTTCTTAAGAATGTAATATTAGTGAAATGTATACGATAAATTTATTATTATTAACTGATATAGTTTGTCTCTGGTGTTCCCACCAAAATCTCAGAAGGGAAATCTATGAGGAAGAAAGACTCATGCTGTACTGATTTATCTTGATTGACACTTTTTCTTTTCTTTCATGTTCCCAATGAGACCTAAAATCATAAACATGTTTGCTTCTCTTTTCTCTCCATAAACTTCTTCAAAGCTGGGTCTTTATCTGTTTATTCAATAACAATTTACATACCACCTTCTGTTTTTAGCACTATGCTAGGCGCAGTGGTGTCTACATCTAATTATTGTTAAAAAATCGTTTATCCTTCTCATGATGTCAGAGATCCAATAAGAATTGGTGTTAGAGTTTGTATCAGTTTAAAAATATGATACAGATGAACGAATTTTGAAGTTCTCACTGTTTCTAACTGCACCAGAGGCATTCTGTTTGAAGGTTTCAGTGATGTTCTTCCACAGGTTTGATTTCCCTAAAGAAAAAAAAAAATGTAGTTTCCAATGTTGTATTCGTTTACTACTTGGGATTTTCCTTCCTCTTTCTTTCTTAAAAATGTTCCGTGCCACGTAAAACTGATAGAGAAGTGTTTTTCTTTTTCTTTTTTTGGTGGTTGTTGTTGTTATTGTTATATGGTGCTGCCTGAGAAGGCAAAATAATTGCAGTAAATGAATTTTTGGCTGGCCGGTTTGAGTTTGTGATACACATAAAAGGTATCATCTAAGGAAATACCCAGGCAGGAGTGAGGAAGGAAATGAAGAGGAACTGAAAGAAACTGCCCTCTCATGGGAATAACTTCTCCATTCAGCTGGATTCTTTAGGTCCCTGTTGATATTCATCCTCATTACGCTTCTGTCAAAGTTATGCTGCATCAGAAATTACTCACTGTGGGCAAAATAAAACAGTGAGAGCTACAACCATTGCTCTGAGTTCAAACCGAGCTAGAAAAAATAAGTACACATTAAACTGTGGAAAGAAAAGAAATTATTTTGCAAAGAATCTTAAATGTATACATAAGGTCTTTCCTATGACTAATTGCTGCTTTTAGATTTAAGCTGAATTCCAAAATACCATTACACTTTGCAGCAGAAAAAGTTGTCACTGCTATACATTGACTTAATAATCATAAATGTTGCATTTTCTATATTGTTCAGGATATCATGGTAGGCCCTGGAAATTTACAAGGGAAAAATATACAGCCTCTGATCTCAAGAAACTCACTGACAATAAAAACTTAGTAATGCTTTAGAAATATTGTTTTGCGTTTTGAATCTAAGTCAAACAAATTATACTGTAGTCAAATAATTAATAGCCTGAAGTAATTGTTATGATGCATTAATAAATTGAAAACCTATAAATTTATCTCTGGCAATTTCTACTTCTGAGAGAAACAAACACCAAACTTTTCCAGTTGTAAAACTATGTATTTTGTTACTATAATTTAAAACAATTTTTTTGCAGTGCATTATATAATGTTGACTTGTTCAATCAAGGTGCAGAATATAATTGTGAGGAAAAATGACATGTACAAAATGAAGTAGTGAAATTGTTCCTGTATAACTAAAATTAACAACTTACAGTTGAAACTGTAAATCTAGGCGAACATTTCCACTTGACTCTTTTTTCCCCTCTGTGGAAGAGGTCAATTAAGATGGCAATGCCAGCCCAGGATTTCAGATTTTTGTAGGTTTAAAGATTCTTGTATTTTTGAAGCATTTTTCTTTTCCTGATTATGGCAACCTGGAGTCTGTCATAATGCAGATATTAATATTGGACTTTCATGAAAGCACTAACCCTAACACTAAATCTCACCTTAGGCTGTGCCTTCAAATTAAACCAAAAAAAATTTCTCAGTCGGATGTTTGAATAAAACCTTTGCCATGATGGTGTATATGTTTTAGGCAAAAAGTATTCCGTTGGCCTGCATTGTTGAGCTAATGGCCTCAATCCTCCATAACCTTTGTATATGTTGCAGCACAGCCATTAGCCAGAATGGGTATCTATTCGGAATTATTTTTTTCTTTTCCTGTGAATAGCTGCTCTTAAGTTGCATCTATCTAATAACTATTCATAAACAGCTCAATTCTCATTCCTTCCTCTTAGAAGTAGATCTCCATATGAAGAACTCTTGCTAAATTTAAAAGTTTCCTTACACAGACAGAAGGGAATTCAAGGCATATATTCACAAGTCATACATGTCAGTCAGCTTGGCACACATTTAACACTACTGTAAGTGTAGAATTATTTTCTATAGTGACTACTCCTTTTCTTCTTTCTTTTTAGTCACAAATTGGTTTTTATTCTATAATATTTTTAAGAGCAATGCAGTTCCGTTGAAAAGAATAAAATGGGAAGAGAACATTTTAGTGGGTATATAAACAGGGACATAACCTGTAAAAACTGGAGATAATCAAAGTTTAGAACATGTGAAGTGTTAGTTGGGACTGATTTGAAAGATTAAACTTGTCAGATTGACACAAATACAGAACAATAGGGAGCTCCACCAATCAATAAGAGGGATCCAGAAGTGGAAAAAATGAATGTGAGAAAAGTATTGGAAAATAGAAACCACGAAGAAAGAAACTGACATTGCTTAATCTAGAGAAGAAATTGTTTGAGGGAAACAGTAGGAATTTCATCATATGAAGAGTTATTTTATAGATGATGGAGTCCAGATGTTTCCCTATCCCCTTAGCTAATGTGGAACTATGTGAAAACAGAAATTTTCAGTTAATTATTGTGACTATACAGAATGAGAAACCCTAAAATTGTTGATCAAGAGATAGATATAGGAAGATTTACTCAACTATGCAAATTGACATTGAGCCAGGTACCTATAGAGCTTTCTTAAAATTAACCCTGAAACCAGAAGCCAAGATGTTGATGGCCTCAAGTATCACAGATGCATATGCATATATGTATGATATATAATTTTTTAAAAGAAAGGTATTTGATATCTATCTAAGATTATTTGGGATTGTTACTCTACCTTTTTCTGTATCTGAGAATGGCCATTTTCCTCATGCATGTTTCTTATGTTTTTCAGTGGTTTCCATTGAATACCTCCATGAACCTAGATATCTAGGAATAAATTTGCATCTGGTAGAGCCCATTTGTCAGTAAAAGCAAGAAGCTAGGTCACATTTAGAGTAGTAAGCCTTTCTTAAGAATGTAATATTAGTGAAATGTATACGATAAATTTATTATTATTAACTGATATAGTTTGTCTCTGGTGTTCCCACCAAAATCTCATATCAAATTATAATCCTCATGCGTCAGGGGAGGGACCTGGTGGGAGGTGATTGGATCATGGGGGCGGATTTCCCCTTTGCTGTTCTCATAATAGTGAGTGTGTTCTCATGAGATCTGATGTTTTACCAGTGTGGCACTTCTTTCTTGCTCGCTCTCCTCTCTCTCTCTCTCTTGCCACCATGTGAGGAAATTTGCTTTCCCTTTGCCTTCTGCCATGATGGTAAGTTTCCTGAGGCCTCCTACTCATGCTTCCTGTTAAGCTTGTGGAACTGTGAGTCAGTTAGGTCTCAGGTAGTTCTTTATAGCAGTGTGAAAATGGACTAATACACTAACTTTCAGTGAAAGCTAGATACTTTGAGTGATTCATCACTTTTTTTGTGAAATGGCCCCTTTGATAGTGAAATAGAAAATTAAAACAAGTAGTCATTAGAGGCAACAATTTGAACAGGTGATTTGAGGTTGTTAATTTTTTTCAGTGCAATGAGGTGATGATTATGATTCTTTTATTGTATAATGTTCACAGAGAGACATAACATTCAAAACAACATGTGCAATCAGAAGCAAATACTATATGCACTAATTATTTATATCAAAAGTGACATTGGACAGTTCCATTTCTGGTTTGGTGGAGTAGCCCATCAATTCCATTGATAATAACAGAAAACTCTACACAAATTATTTTTAAAAACAACAAAAACAATTATCTTAGGATACCAGTAACTAAACAAAAGTATACAACTTTTGCATGGGAGACCAAAATTATAGAAGCAACCCACAGGAACATGAGTTTCCTCTTACTCTTCTTTTTACTCATAACTGAAACTCCAATGAAACAAATCTTCTTGAACCACAAAAGCAGAAAACAAGACCCAGTGGGCTACAAGGTATAGATGAATCCCTGCGACATGAGAACCAAAGAAGGGGATATGCTAATTCTGGAGACAACTACACACAATTCTTAAATTAACCCAAGAACTATGCATTTTTGGAACAGCAGTGAACCTGTCTCATAGGTTTTGAGAGCTGAACTGAGGTTTGAGCCTCCTTCACAAATCTTACAATAACTCTGAACTACAAATACAATGCATAGATCCAAATCAGCATAGCAAAAAGTGAGAAGGAACTGAGATTTGAACTGAGATAGCTCACAGGACAAGGGACAAAATTTATAATCTGAACATAATGAGGTTGGTTAGTGGTTAAAACAAATTTACAATCTCTACAGGATTATAATAAGACTCAGAGGTTGCACAATATAACATTTGCAATGTCCAGAATATGATTCAAAATTACCTGGCATACAAATAACAATAAAAATGTGTCCAAATCCCATGGGGGAAATTCCAAAATGACCCACAATTCGGAATTATCATACAAATCTTTAAAACAAATAACGCAAGTATGTTTCATGAGATAAGAAAAGATAACACAACATATAAGGGTAATCATAAATGTTAGGTAATCATTTTTGTTGATTTGGAAACACTATTATATATAGACAAATATTCTAGATCAAGTAGAAACATTAAGTCAATGTGTAACACAATCCTGACAAGTTTTGGTCAGAGAATGACTCTAGAATAGGTTACAGGTAATTTCAGTTTATTGGAAAGATAAAACCAGAAAAGTTGCATTGTAAACTTTGCCACTAGAGGGACCAATTAGTGACAACTTTGTGACAGTTTTGGACCCTTCCAAGTTTTACTTTTCTCATCTGTACAAATTGGCTAATCTGCCTATATCACAGGTTTATTTAGAAAACAAAATTACTGCAGTGTTCTTGGACTGTAGATTGCACTCCACCAGTATTTGATGGTGTTCCCATTCACTGAATATTTGGTACTGAGTCACTTGCTTTACGTATCTCAAAACTCTTTTATTAAATTAATATTATGCCATTTTATAGAATTCTACATTGAATCTTGCATAGCAAGGTGACCTGCCTCCAAAGCCTCTGTGTTGATCCCCTGTGCTATGTGAGCCACACATCTGGGAAGGTTTTCTGGGAGAAATAACTCTGTGTGTGTGCATGACAGTAAGAATAGCACCACTGGGAATGGCAAGTCTTTCCACACAAAACGAACTGAACAAAGCTTAAGGCATGTGGTGCAAAAAATAATTTTGTTTAAATCAACTCAGAAATGAGTCAATTTATAGTGCTTAAGAAAATGAGACCTGCAGTAGATTTTCTACTGTTAGAAGATATTGTTTTTGTATCTAATTGTTTTAGTGTCTCTTCCTGATTGAATATTTAAAGAATGGTCAAAGCTGATTATAAATGTAGGTAAATTCATTCTCCATGATACCATCTGAACAGTGAAATAGATACTTATCTCTACCCTCCTGTTACAGTGCTCTCTCTCCATCATTAGAGTTTGTTCCTTGGATTCACATATGTCTATCAATTTCGGTGCCAAACCTGCTCATTTAACGTATCTTTCCAAATATCTCAAAGTCACTATTATGTAAGAGAATATAGATTTATTGGTAGTCTGGACTGCGTGAGGAGATTTAGAATTCAGGAAGGAAAAAGTGCATCAGAAAAAAAAGGTGCATTAAAACATAGGGTGCTGTAATCACAAGAACCACTTATGATGAGCTTCACCTCCCTTTCAATTTGGATAATTTCACACTCAACTTCTTTGTTAGCCACTTTGATCTTTCTAATAATAAGCAGAATAGAATGAGATGAAAAAAGCTAAACAATCAGGTTCCTCATATTCAAATTTGTAAAGATTTGTATATTCCCAGGCATTTATCTAAAACTAAACCATTTTTTCTTAATGCTATGATTATTTTTATTTTGAAAGCTTTGCATCAGATAGTCAAAACCTTGAAATAACCACTTGGCACATATCATATATATTTTTTATCTAAATATATAGGTAATTTGGAACAATTCTTCCTCCAGTCTTTATTGAGCATCTTGCCTGTACTAAGTATTTTAGTGAGTGTTACCTTAAGGATGATTAACATTTTAATGAATAATAGCTGAGAGTTTGTTATTTGTCTGAGAACCTAAACTGTCATTTTCTATAGCCTATTGATGGACATTGAGAGCTTAGTTATTAATTCATTCAACAATAATTTACATGGGATTTGTCACTTATTATTTGGTAAAAGTCCAGTATCCTTTCTAGTAACAAGAGAAGATGAATGAAGGCATCTATAAGACAGCCGCTATAGTACTTGCCATCTAAAGAATTGTGTGCTTTTATAAAATGTTTCTTTGCAATCCATAGTATGTTATACTAATATTAACATAATATGAGAATACTGTATTTGTATATAAGTATTAACATATAATGTCATGTAGTATACATTCTACACTGTACTATATCCTGTTATATTAATATTATATTAATATAGAAAATATTAACATCAAAGTCTACAATTAAGACAACCTGTCAACTGAAGCAGAATAAATAAATCCAAACTAAGTGTTATCATTACATTCTTATCCATTCAATGTATCGTGACCCAGGATTATTTGGTTCCTCCAGTACAGATTATTCTACATACCAAGTGGCTTGCATTGAGACACAATAGCCATGTTCTCTTTCCAAAGCCATCAAAGAGTAGCAACCCCCATGATGAATACTTAAACAACGCGGCACTTATGACCCTTGTGGGAGATATAGAAAAAATAGAGGAATAAATTCTCAGATTACATTGAGAATCTGACAACTGACTTTTACAACAACATTAATGATTCAGTCTTCAGATCTACACCGTCATGAGAGCCTCCAGTGATACTGCCACCTGCATGATTCATATGCTGTCTTCCCCAATACTACATGGAAACATGGAGCTTCACATTGCTGGAGAATCAGGATCCGTTTATCTCTACCAATCTCTTGTGACTGGCAATTATCCATAAGAAAATTGGGTAGCAATAACTCATTTCCAAGTTCTTCCACTTTGTATCTTAAATTAGAAAAAAAATGGGAGGCACATTTTGTGTTGCTTTGTTTCAGGAAATAGGATACAGAAAGTAGTAGAAATTAACATGATCAACTCTAAGAGGCCTAAAGTTTTAATATTATATTTATACAAACTATTGCTTAGTATTGATGAAATGTCTTAGGCTTTTCTTGACTCCCAATTCTTATTGTTAGTCAGAGGCAACACTAGTTTATTATCAGGACTTATTTTTAGCTTTGTCTCTGAGTTTTTTTGTGAGGGCAGTTGCAATGATCTCATCTGATCCTAGTTTAATAATCATATTAAAATTCTTAGATTGTGTAGATGGTGATGTGTTTCATTTGTAAAATTAGGATTCATAAATGACAGTTTTAGTAAATTTATTATTCATGTGCTTTATGCTATTTCAGAATAACATGAATACTAAAAAAGTAAAAGTAAAATCATTAGCAACATAATCTTCAGCATATTTTTGTGATGTCAATAGAATAGGCAAATATGCATTGTTAATAAAAATAACAATAGATACCTTTTAGAAAGTATTAAAAGTTTGGCACTTGGTATTTTTCTCTATTTCTTTTACTTTTTGATATTGATTGATTGATTGATTTTACCTTCTCATTGGCCAAAACCAGTCTAATTCTTACAATGAAACTTTAAGATAGGTGCTATTATCCTTATTTTACAGGTGTGAAAATAACACTCAGAAAAGCAAAGTAAACTTAAGTTCATACGGTTAAAAGGCGGTGTAATCAGGATCCATACCTAATGTTATCTCATTCCAAATCCTGTGTGCATTACCCCAAGTCCTGTGCTTCCCACTACAGCATGGAGAGTATGTAAGGTGTACTGTAAGTGATATATTACATATGCGTTGTAAAAAGAACATAAATATCTTACAATTTGAAACTCACTATGCCAAAGAGAATAGTCAAGCTTAGGAAACAAATAAAGCAAAACTGCCTCCTATTTTGTTCCTAAATAGATAGCTGCAAAGATAAAAGGCTACATACTTCCCCAAGGGGCCTCCCTCACAATTTGCTCAAAAAATAATTCCTTGTGGTTCCAAGATTCTGTGAAACAGTCCTGTTGAATTTTACCCTGACAATATACATTAATAGCTTATATGGGACAAGGACAGGACTAGGAGTCATTACTCCATTCACCTGAGACAAATGCATGTTTGACTGCTTCCTCCATTCTATGTTTACTTTATCTTATGTAAAACTGCAAATTCACTGAGCAAGAGACAAATGCATAATTGACTATTCCTCAACCCCCCTCCTTTCATTTGTAACGTGTGGATTCAGTGAAGGCTGATAAAAACCTTAAAAGAATGCAACAAATTGCTCCTTTTATCTACCCTCTCCATCTTTTTTTCTTTCTTATTTCCCCTACTGCCCCCTGCCCCCCACCTTTTTCCCTTTAAATATTGAAATCCTCAGACTCTCTTTGGAAAAAGCAGGATCACAGATGTTTCTGTGATTTTGTGTTACGCTTTCCTTGGTGCATCTTCAATCTTGGCAAAATAAACCTCTAAAATGATTGAGACTCACCTCAGTCATTTTCTTTGATTTACAATATATAGAAAAGCATGTTTTCACATGTAAAATCTTTCAAGCATTATAACATGGATAGATTGAGGATTAAATGTGACAAGGTGCTTACTAAAATATAAACCAAAATATTGTCATTCATATATATATATGTGTGTATATATATATATCATAGAATTTGTAATCCTTACAAGTCCAACACATAATACATGCAAGTTTAGCATATAGGTTAATTAACCATATAAACTACATGCTATATACATGCTTTTATTAACTGCTTGTATGATCTTTATGCCACTGAGACACCTGGAGGTCAAAGTTACCTATAATTTTATTGACTTACTTTTCTTTTAATATAAATATTTATGAATAACAGCATTCACATAAGAGTTATATTTCTATTATAACAAAATATTTCCAAACTACCAATTATTTATTAAGGTTATACCAGATGGCATACTTACTCTACTTTCTTGGTCAACTGAACAAATTTATTATGATTTTAGCATTTAAGTTACGTTACATGAAACGTAACCAGGCCATTTGTGCTGTGTGCAAAAATTGACCAAAAAGTTAAAGTCACTAAATAGCATTTACATCATTTCAACGCTCTATATGATGTTCCTTGCTGGGTGAAGTAGTGAGAAATACTAATATATTTCTACTGCTATGGATCCATTTTCTTCTCCAAGGAGGATATTCGTGGTTCAAGCTTACCAAGTTGAGTGGATTCCATTTACTTAAACTATTAATTGCTCAAACTTATACCATATATTTCACCTGGTATTTGGATAATGATTTTACTTCTTTCTTACACAGATCTTCCCATAAAATTTTTCTTTTTCCCCACAGTGGGGTGACCTTTTAATTTAACTTTTGTCTCGTACTTTGTGGTTCCAGCTCTCAATTATTCTAGCTTTTGCATATTCTCTGTTTATGTGAAACGTTTCCCATGAATTTTTCAGTCTTCCTGTTTCAATCTGGACTTTTTTTTTTCTCTCTCTCTCTAGGCCTGCCGCACACGTGACATGCTGGAAATCTACTCTTTTCTACATTATATATTTTCCAATCTCTTCATATGCTTCCTTGTTTAATTTAGTATAGCTCAACAAACTGTTTAAATTACCTGAAAGGAAAAGATTCTATTTTCATATATCTAAAAGTGTTCTGTCCTCTCACAAAAGTCTGATAGATTTGCTGGGTATTGAATACGATAATCAAATTAATTTCCCTTTAAAATTTTGTAGAATTTGCATCACCATCTTCTAGAATCCAAAGCTGTAATTGAAAAACAGGTACTTTTTAAAATTTATTTCTTGGAAGTTAAAGATGAATCTTTCATTCACTTTCGTGGGCATGCGGCGGGCCTCTTTAAATTGAAGATGTATTCTTTAGTTTGTGGAAAGATCTGTTTCTGTTCTACAATTATGCCTCTTATGGTGTTATTTTTAGTCTATGTGTATGATGTTTTTAATAAAAACTATTTTGATATAGTCATAAAGTTATTCATTTTTAAAGCTCTTTTCTGTTTTCTAGTTCAAAAATTATTTTTTTCAAAGATCAGGTTTTTTTTTATTCGCTTTCATTTTGTTGGATTTTTGGTGTGTATCTAGAGATTCTTGAAAGTCCATTTATATTTAAGATTTAAGAAATGTGAGTTTCCTCTGCTATTTTGCAAGTAGATAAATTCCATAATAGTCATCACCCATGTGAGAGAAATACGGCTGGAAGTAACGATACAGTCTCAGGTTTTGTTTGGAGATGGATGAGGAAGGAGCTGGCTTTCAGCCTGGAACACTTATATTCCAATTTTCAAAAGGCTTTGTCCTGGCGAAACAGCACCCACACTAAAGTTCTCCAAGTTATTTGTAACTACCCAAATAATAATATTTTTTATGTATTTACTCATTTATAATTTACCTGTGGGATGAAGCCAACCTGCTTCCTTCTCTGCATAGAAATAAGAGAGTAAGAAGACACTAATTTTTCCCCATATAGATTTTAAACTAATCTTCTTCTCAGCTCCACTTTTCACTTCTGTTCTTCATCAGATCTACAAACTTCATATTTAAAGTTCTCCTGGGATTCTCACAGAAAAGTAAGCTTATCAAAGTATGTTCTGGGTTGTAACTTCTTCTGACCTACCCACTTTAACTTGTCTAAGAATAAATTGAAAATCTTCATCTACTCATGAATACCTTTTACCTATTCTCTTTTCTGTAATGAGTTATCACATTTTTGTACTTCAGGCCTTGCCTTTCATTGGCTCTGAAGGATATGTGAACACATATGTGTTCAGTCAGCTTGAAGTGGCAGATGCCTTTTTATAATGTCAAATGATACATTAAAACTATTTTCCAAATTGTCAATGGTATCTCCTGAATTACCAAGCATGTAAAATGAGGAAATTAGCATACCTATGCTTCGCTCCAGTTTGTTCCCTCCCTCCTTTATCCCAACTACTCTCATCATTCCATAATGTTGAAATCACAAAATTGGTAACTCTTGCATCTTTGTAAGCACAGTAATAGCTTCTGTGCTTGTTAAATATAATGATTCTGAAAACTGAAAACTAGAAAGCAGTGTTTATGAATTGTCCAATACAGAACATTATATTCAAGGAGTTTTAAAAATAAAAACGAAGGTTTAAACTTAACTATGACAATGAGGATAATAAATTGTTCTCATATTCCCCAAATAGTCTTCATTTCTTTAATAAAAATTAATGGCTGAGGTTATTAGGAAGTTAATTCATACTATTAATTTTGCATTGCTATTGGTCAAGTAACATTCCTAATAGCCAAACACAACACAATGGCCTTTTTCCTTTCTTTTCCTTCTTTCTTTTTTTTTTTTTTTAGAACCTCACTCTGTCACCCAGGCTGGAATGCAGTGGTGTGATGCAGGCTCACTGCATCCTGCATCTCCCAGGTTCAAGTGATTCTCCTGACTCAGCCTCCCTTATAACTGTGATTACGGGTGTGCACCACCACACCCAGTTAATTTTTTTTTGTATTTTTAGTATAGATGGGGTTTCACCATGTTGCCTGAGTTGGTCTCGAACTCCTGACCTCAAATGATCCTCCTGCCTCTGCCTCCCAAAGTGCTAGGATTACAGGTATGAGCCACTGCCCATGGTCACAATGACCTTTTTCCTGATGACTTTCTGTTCAAATATCCTGCATGCAATTCGTCCACAGCTTCGACAGCCCTGCCTTCTTCTTATTATTATTACAGAATCTACCTATTCGCTCTCTCATAGCCTCACTTCTCTTCCCCAAAACACATTTTTATGTACTACTGACTTAAATTCCATGTTCAAAAGTCAAATGCATGTGTGTGTTTTTCTCTTTCCATGGTTTGACATCTACGTGGTTTAGCAAAAATTACACTTACCAGCTGGAAGACGATCTTTCTTGTTTCTGATTTGTACTTCCCATTCATTGCCTGTTGAACATTTTTGCATAGATGTGCCATGGACATGTGAACAGAATTCATTGGCCCTTACATTTCCACCTCCACACTGACAATGCTTCTTCCTTGGGGGTTTTCTGTTTCATTTATTACACCATCTTTTATAAAATCTTCTAGGCCAAAAACACAATTTTTCTTCCTACCCCCCATTATAGTTGCTTAGTTTTCTGTAGTGTTTCTTTCATCTATATCTGTCTATCCATCTACTTTATGGAGACCTAAATTCATCATCTTTTGCCTGTCTAACCACAATGATCTCCAAACTAGTTTTTCTCTCTAGTTACTGTCTGTCCCAATGCATGCTAATACCATCTTTCTAAGGCCAAGAAGGTATTAACTCTTTGCTCTAAAACATTCAAGTATTCCCCAAAGTCTTCAAAAAGTAGAGGCAGGGTTCCTCTATATTATCCAGGCTGGTCTTGAACTTCTGGGCTCCAGCAATCCACTTTCCTTGACCTCCCAAAGTGCTGGGATTATAGGCACGAGCCACCACGCCAGGCTGGGTGATTCTTAAGCACACTAATACTGAAAGCCACTGTTTTTCTTGCATTTTTCCACTTGCAATAAAGCAGAACTCTCCTGTCTCTTCTCACTTGTTTCATTTTCGTAATGTTAATGATGAGTAATATTTACTAAACATTTGCTATATAGCAAATATTGCATTAAGCACATTGCATGCTTTATATCATCTGATCCTCACAACCAGCTTATGAGAGATTCAATAATTATACCTATTTTGAAGATGTGTGAATCCATGTGCAGAGAGGTTAAGTCCTTTGCCTGGTGTCACATATAAAGTTCCAGAGCTTGCTTTAAAACTTGTGTTCCTAAACACAGTGCTCTTCTGGCTCAGCATCTTATGAAGACTTACTGTTTTTCTCTTAGTTTATCGTGAAGTGTTCTCTGGTGTGAGATTTTCATTTAGCCTCAGACAGCTAAAATATATTCACTTTGGCTTCATTATTTGTGAATCAAAAGATTAGTGTATTTTTCAAAAGACATTCCATCTAGAGGGCTGGGTTAAGCTCTTATGTTTCAATATCCTTAATTGATGAAGATTTTCAAAGTATATTCCTTTCAACACATGATGAAATCATTAGTAAATATAGATTTAGGACTGCTGTGAAAAGTTAGGCTAAATTGCCTATCACAGTTTAGCACTTTGAAGAAAATCTCAACATTGAAAGCCTTTTAAACTTTACTACTGGGGTGACATGAGCCGGCAAGGCTGTTATCACCTGATAATGCATTTCTAGGTGAGCTACGTTTTCCAAAGGCCATTGTATCCTGTGGTGATGATGGTTTGTCATTGCACAGCCCACTGAGCAGCACTGAGAGAAATTGTCCTAGAACATATATAGAACCACACAATTAATGTGCTCTGCTCCTGAGAAAAGCAAGGGGAATACAACCTTTGATGGTCTCATTTAAGAAATAGCTTTCCCCTCGGCTAAACACTCCCCAACAAGCCTCTGTCATTACTTAAAAATCCAAAAGCGACTTGTCTGACAAATACCTGGCCCTGCAGTAAACCATGAGGCTCTTGGTCTAGGAGAGGGAAAGAGAGCAGGCACAGATGATGTCACCCTCTGTCCCTACCACCTGCTTATTGACTTGGAAACACAAGCTAGTTTGTCTTTATCACTGCGCAAACTGTTCTTCATCTAGTATTTTTCTTGGCTGCCTCATTCTGCTATCTCCTCGCTGTGTAGTGCATGATTGTAACTGGAATTCCGATGGCTCTCATTTTACGTCCAAACAGTTCTAGTTTCCCCTTACCATATGGTCATCCTGATGTTACCATTTGCCTCAATCATCCTTTTTGTAGCTGCTTGAACATCTTAATTGATCTCATGAGCTATGTTAGGGATTTATAACAGACATCAGTATAATTCATCTCACACACACGGACTGGGTCTTTTTTCTGTTTGGAAGTGTGTTACATACACATAGATATTTATATTTCTCTAAAACTTATGTTTCACCTTAGTGAGAACATAAATGAGCTTTCAAGGGCTACAGCTCACCAGAGGAAACAATTTACCTGTGTTCCCTTGTCTGATATGGTATTTTCCATTTCCCTGAAGTGTTTGGTGTGTTACAACATACTTAAGCCCTTTCCTCCCGTTTAAACAGAATGGTAAATATACTCAGCTTTAAAAGTTTTCTGGAATAAACTGTGAGTTCATATTTTACTTGGTACCCATATTGTTTTTCTTACTTTCTCACTCATTCATTTTTACTATCAATAAGACACTCAAAATTATTAAACAATATGTGTTCATGATTTTTTTAACCCTCGGGACACACCAATTTGCATTGGATCTTTCCACATTTATCCAAGATTCCACATCTTTCTTAAAGCCTGCTTTTCATCATTGACTCCTATGTCATTAAAGCAAATTCTCAAAAGCAGATGCCTATAGCTATGCAAACTCACCCCTGACACACACAATTATAAACCCAGTAGAGTGAAAGCTAACACCATAGACTGAAAGGATAGTTTATAAAATTTCCTGCTTGATATATTTTAAGCCCTGGCAAGTGGGTATCTATCTAAGTCATTTTTCTGGGGGGAAGATGACTGACTAGTTTATTTTCAGTATCTGGGATTTGGGCCCACTTTAAGAAAAACTATCAAGTGAGCAACTTTGATTATTGGAACAATCAGGGCTTCTTCTGTTCTTCCCAATTGCCTATCTTATTTTAAATCAAGGACCAGAGACTATCCCCATGTTTTCAACCTTTCTCAGTTTTATCCCAAGGATGTAAACTAGATCTTATATCTTATCCAGGAGCATTTACCTTTGGAAATTGACTTACAATTGTGAAACCAGAGGATTAATCTTCAGGAAGAATTTTGAAGTTTTGGGATGATTTATTTTTTGTGTGTTCATTTGATGATCTGGTTTCCTAAAATCATTTGCCTGAAGTTATGTCTCTTGTGTACAATGCTTTACAGAGTATCATATAGATTTCCTGACTCTGCCTAGGGGAAGAACTACTGGGTCTGAAGCCAGATGTCTCCAAGGAGAAAGAGAACATTGAATGTTCTAAATAAATAATATCAAAAATGAATCGGAGGCAGCATAAAGCCCAGAGTTTTTGTTTACATGATGTTAGTCCATTGAGAAATTTCAGTGACTAGATCACTCTCAGTAGACAATAGTCCATGAAAGCCTATATAGTACCACTGTGAGATTTTACTTAGAAAATCCATGGACTTCAAACTTACATCTTTTATTTACTTATATATGTGATTTAACATATTTCATTTAAGTGGCTTAACTTGAAATAAATGAGCACAAGCACACACTGGAACATATACTTGACTGCACAGCTATGTCAGGTTACATCCTCTATGTACTTTAGTTTTCTAACTTGAGAAATAAAAACATTTGTACTTACCTTTCCACAGAGAATCACCACATCATTTTTTATTTTTTTATCTTTGGAGGGCAGAATTGTTTTATATAGCATTGATCAAATTCCAATTCTGTCCCTTACTAACTCTGTATTTATGTGAAAAACACTTAACTTCTCAGTTTCCACTTCTTTGAAGTGTGGATAATAATATCAATCTGGGATGGTTTTCAGGAGAACTAAATGTCTTAATATATGTGCATTGCCCAGTGTTGGCAGAGCAGGCTCTTACCAGGCATCAGTTCCTTTCTGATATTAATGTGTGTGGCAAGGATGAATCTTTCTCCAAACTAATATTAAATCCACAGAGAATTACATAATGCCCAGAATAATGCTATTGCTATGGGCACAATTCCTATAAAGTAGAAACAACGGAATTGATCGTTACAGAACTGAATAAATGGCCTAGAATTGAGACTTATATTAGAAACAGAGACTTGAATGAGACACTGAGAGTAGAGCATTTGGGAAATCAGTTCCAAAGATGACAAGGACAAGAAGTAAGAAAAGGGGGCATCAAAATCTGCACAGAATGGTAAAATAAAGAAAAGTAAAGTGCTGTTTGGGTGTGGGAAGTGTTTCATTCTTAAATTATGTTTTTGGAAAAAAATCTTTTGGAAACTACAATGAAAGTTTAGAATGTGCAACTGCCCAGTGGGTTCACCTTGTCCCCTGCCTAGACATAGCCGATTTATCAAGACAGGGGAACTGCAATAGAGAAAGTGTAATTCAGGCAGAGTCAACTGTGCAGGAGAATGAAGTTTTATTATTACTCAAATCAGTCTCCCCAAGCATTCAGGGATTGGAGTTTTTAAAGGTAATTTGGTGAGTAGGGGTTCAGGAAGTGGGGAATGCTGATTGGTCAGGTTAGGGATGGAATCACAGGGGGAGTTGAAGTGAGGTTTTCTTGCTATCTTCACTTCCTGGGTGAGATCACAGAACTCGTTGAGTCAGATTATTGGTCTGGGTAGTGTCCACTTATCCACTGAGAGCAGGATCTGCAAAATATTTCAAGTACTACTCTTAGATTTTACTATAATGTTGTTATCACCAGGAGCAATTTGGGCAGGTTCAGCTGAAACCCCCAAAGGGGCTGAACTGAGACAGACATCCCACAATGAATGTGGCTACAGAACTAATCAGGAGAGGGAAGAAGGCATTGGCAGTGCCTAGGATACTCACAGAATAGGTCACCCCATAGTGGAATTACTGACAGATACCCCACTCTCTGGCTACAGACAGATACCCTGTGATAGGGGTACAGTTGTGGGGTGTCTCCCCAGGACTATTTTTCCATGACAATTAAATCCATGCACATTGGGTCAGCAGGGCCCCACTGGTAGAGACATTGCCAGAGTCAGCCTCCTGTCCAAGAAACAAGGTAGCCACTTGGGCTGGCCTCTGAATCCATTGCTGGAATTGGGCTACCAAACCACAGGCAGGTATCCCCAAGAGCAATCCTGGACGAGCTCCCAAATTTGTAACCACCCAATGGTTTCACCTTGCCCACTGCCTAAACAGAACCAGTTTATCAAGACAGGGAAATAGCAGTGGAAAAAGAGTAATTCAGACACAGCCAGCTGTACAGGAGACCAGAGTTTTATTATTACTCAAATCAGTCTCCTAGAGCATTCCAGAATTTGAGTTTTCAAAGATAATTTGGCAGGTAGGGGCTTTGGAAGTGAGGAGTGCTGATTGACCAGGTTGGAGATGGAATCAATCACAGGGGGACTGAAGTGAGGTTTTCTTTGCTGTCTTCTCTTTCCGGGTGGGATTGCAGAACTGATTGAGTCAGCTTACCAGTCTGGGTGGTGTCAGCTGATCCACTGAGTGCAAGGTCTGCAAAATATCTCAAGCATTAATCTTAGGTTTTACAATAGTGATGTTATCTCCAGGAGCAATTTGGGGGAGGTTCAGACTCCTAGAGCCAGAGGCTGCATAACCCCTAAATCATAATTTCTAATCTTGTAGCTAATTTGTTAGTCCCACAAAGACAAACTGGATCCAAGGCAAGATAGGGGTCTTTTCAGGAAAGGGTTATTATCAATTTTGTTACAGAGTCACCCATAAACTAAGTTCCTTCTCTAGGTTAGCTCAGCCTATGCCCAGGAATGAACAAGGAAAGCTTAAAGGTTGGAAGGAAGATGGAGTCAGTAGGTCTGATCTCCTTCACTGTCATAATTTCCTCAGTTATAATTTTTGCAAAAGAGGTTTCAACATGGATTCTGCTCTCAGTAATCTTACAGGCTGTGGTTTGAGAGTAGGATTTGAGGCTGTTACAAATAGTGGGCATGTGTTAAAGACATTGGATCAACTGAGAGGTGAATGTTATTAAATGATATGACACTGAGAAATAAAGACACCTAAGATGATCATATGAGTCAGGATAGAGATAAAAACTGGACTAGTAATGTCTTCAAGGAGACCAAGAAGTCCTACAGATGACAAAGACAAAAAAATGGAGATAGTAGAGGGGGTGATCTTCAAAAGAACCTAAGATTTTATATAAACACAAAGGAAGAATGAGTAGCAGCAGGAGTCATTCCCACAGAGGTGATAATTGAAGCTGGGATTGGATCAAATTGCCAAAGGCTTATATAGAGCAATAGATTTCCAGGATGAAATCCTTATGTGAAGGTCAGTGCAGACTACAGAAATAGAGTCATTTTTATTCTGTGAAGTGGATAGAATTAGGCACTGAGCCTCGGTTTTACATGTGACTGTGCTCTCTGCCTGGCATTTTGGCACACATATTTGTTGATGGTTAATTGGATGCCTATTTGTCTAATTTCACTCTACCACACTGCCTCACCAGAAGAGAAATTCTACACTTGTCTCCTAAACTTGTATGGGCTCTCAGAGTAGTTCATTTTCTCTCCTTATTACAATTTTCTGATTCATAATGGCTTTCCTTTCATTGAAACAGCCTTTGCTTTCAACCCATTGTCATTCATTAGCTAAGAAAAGGATGTACTGCGAGAAAGGAAATCTAGATGAGAAAGCTTGTAGAAATGGTGTACAGATGTTTTTCCTAATTCCTTGCACAACTATGATGCATCTTTACCAGGAGACCTCAAGTCAAACCAGATTATCTTTAGTTTAAAGTACATACTAGTTAGTGCATTTCCTCATACTGATGGTTAAACAATAAACTTACTGCTGGCAATCATGATTCAGCCATAGGAAAATGTCCTCAAATACTAAATCAGGATATTCTGGGTCTTATATTATCTAACGTTTTCTTAAATTAAGGTAGAAATGGCCACCCAAGTTTGTTTAGAGCTATCTTTCAGGAGAGAAGTTGATGGGTTTAATGTTGCTCGAAGTTCACCTAAGGAATCAAGAGTTTGCCACTACTGAAGACATTTGATGCATTTTAAAACCTTTTTTCTTTACCTCAATATGTTGCTTAAAAATGGTAATAATGGGGGTCAGGCATGGTAGCTCAAGCTTGTAATCCCAGCATTTTGGGAGGTAGAGGTGAGCAGATCACTTGAACCCAGAAGTTCATGACCATCCTGGACAACACAGCAAAACCTTGTCTCTATAAAAAAATATGCAAAAATTAGCTGGGGTGGTGGTGCACGTCTGTGGTCCCAGTTACTCAGAAAGCTGAAGTGGAAGAATCACTTGGTCCAGGAAGTTGGGGTTGCAGTGAGCTGAAATCACACCACTGCACTCCAGCCTGGGTGACAAAGTGAGACCCTGCTTCAAAAAAAAAAAAAAAAGAAAAAGAAAAACAACAATAATAATATTTGAGTGCTTAGAAAATAATGGTATTACGCTAAAAGCTTATCTGCATTTTCAGAGCTAAACATTGTTCTATGAGTTGTTTTGTTATTAATGATTAATGTAAGATAACCATAACTGGGACATTTCAAAGAGTGAAAGAAAAATGTGTGTGGTTACACTAGCCATGTCCTCTTCTAACTCTGCAGAAATAAAAACAGAGAGTTTGCAAAAATTGTCATAGCCAGTGCAACGGGCATACTGATTTCACATTTTTAGCAGTTTACAAAATTCAGGTTTAAAACATTTTAATTAATTTATTTTTTCTATAGAGCACTTAGCCTAGTTCTTAAGGACTACTAGTAATAATAATAATAATAAAGTTAATTCTGGAACTGAGCCATTTCCAGTTTAAAACTGGGTAAGTGTACAATCAGTTGAAGATTCCTTAACTTTCCCGTCTGCTGTTTCTACCAGGAATGACCCAACTTCCTGGAAGACAGAGGTATCACCCTGGCATTGTGAAAGGGTACCTTTTCAGGGTCCCCTTTGATATTGCTAGTTGTCCTTCAATCTTCAAGCATGAGCCTCTGACTCCACTGTAGTTGCTGAGTTAATAGCTAGTCCTCTATATTCCTCAGTTGTTAGAGCCTCGCTAGTCTCTCAGAGTCATCTGTGCCTGAACTTTAAGGACTACTGCAAAACTGCTACTTCCCTTGGAGTCTCCTGCCTGCTGTCTAGGGACTCAGAGACTATACTTTTTCTACACCACATTGCAGGTTGTAGGATCCTGCTATGCTGCCCTTTGGTGTCCTAGACTCAGCCATCTCCCCCATAATTATGCCTCTCTGAGGCACCAAGCTACCTAAGATTTAACATGGGAAGCCAGTCAATGCTTGTGCTTCTCAGGCATCCCCCAACTCCTCCTGGGGCCTTGGCACATATCTCTGGGGCTTGGCCCAGAAGGATGGGGTTTTGCACACCCTCTTAGACACTCAGCCTCCTTCTATCCCTCTATGTGCCCTCTCCAATTTTTCCTCCCCTGACATCTGGTCAAATTTTTGTCTCTTTTTATAGTGCCCAGAAAGTTTCTCCTATACCCTTATTTCTTCTGTAGTCCCCTTTTCCTCTATGGTTTCTGATTTAAATTCTATTTCCCAATTTTTAATGTTAAATTAAAATACTGCAATTATAAAATAACTCTTTACCCCGCATCTTTAGCCTAGCTCTTGCAAGGTATAAGTTAACTAATGTCTACAAAGAACTTAAAACAAGAATCTGATAGGTTTCTCTGTATTCTTGTACCTTTCCATTTATATCATAAGAAGGCTAATTTGTATAGAAAGTTTTGGTGGTGAAATATTGTAAGGAGGATTTATGGGGAATTTAAATAAAATACACCAGGAATTGTTCACTGTTAGTTGTTTGCCCCATCATTGGCATATTTCACATAAGAAGATTTACTCTCACTTATGACCATTATATTACACTTACACTATGTTAGATTTTAACTGGGCTCACAGTCAATAAATGATTATTCTTATTTCTGAACTGGTGAGGTTTTTTAAGTTTATTCATTTTTTCAACAATTATGTTTTAAACTTTCTATGCAACAGATACAGTGATAAGTCATGTAATATAGACATTTAAAAATCGTATTTCCTGTCTTCAAAGAGCTTTCAGAACAGTGGATAAAAACAGATGCTGAAATAAACAATAATAATACTTCAGAAAAAAAAAGCTGTCCTGAGATGACTTTGGGGTCTTCTATGGGCAGGTCTACCCAGTTTGGCCTATGTCAGACAATTGATTTGAATTTCTTGGAAATATTCAAGTGGACAAAGTATACCACGAACATTTTAAAAGTCGCGTTGTTCATGTGGAAGTATGTTTTATTACGTAACAGACTGTAAAATTTAAATTATTTTGATTTTAAGTACAAGGTTGTCACTCACAAAATATATATTAATATTAGATAGTGTGCGCAAATCCCAACAAAAATTTGAGAAAGAAGAATAATCAAAATACTGTTCCACAATTCTTAGACCCTTGTGTTGGATCAGGGCCTTAGAGGCATCTGAACACAAAGAGATTCCTTTAGAGAGCCTTTGCCGTCCTGTGAATTTCAATAACACTTCCCAAAGTGGCAGCTGAATCTTACCTTCTCAAGCAGTATTTGAATCTTACCTCACAAATCTAGGGGAGAGCACTTAGTGGGATCTCTGAAACCACAAAATACTTTCCCTGGCTGGGCGCGGTGGCTCACGCCTAATCCCAGTACTTTGGGAGGCTGAGGCAGGCAGATCATGAGGTCAGGAGATCAAGACCATCCTGGTTAACATGGTGAAACCCCATCTCTACTAAAAATACAAAAAAAAAAAAATAGCTGGGTGTGGTGGCGGGCGCCTGTAGTCCCAGCTACTCGGGAGGCTGAGGCAGGAAAATGGCCTGAACCTGGAAGGTGGAGCTTGCAGTGAGCTGCGATGGCGCCACTGAACTCCAGTCTGGGCAACAGAGTGAGACTCCGTCTCAGAAAAAAAAAAAAAAAAAAGAAAGAAAGAAAATGCTTTCCTTGGTATTAGATGGCACAGAGTACTTGTTTATACCTAAAATAACAGTAGCAACTATTGGTCACAGGATATAGATTTAGACTATGCTTGGATCTCAGAGTTTACTAGGGCAAAAGATGTATTTCCAATGGACTAAATGTGAGCCACAGGGAAAAGAGATTGCTAGGCTAGAGCCTTTTTAAGTTCTGCCAAAGAATATCATGAGACTTCCAGAGCAAGCATATGTGTAAAATGAACAGAGGAGGGTTATAAACAGAGATACCCCCAGGGAACTGGGCAGTCTATGAATTTGGCGTTAGAGAATGGGTTCACTCTTATACCCTCCATGGCTGAGATAATGAAGCTACCTTACAAGAGTATACATCATCAGTCAAATAAAATCTTTTCCTGATTTATCAGTGTCCTCTGTTCCTGGTACCGGCTTGGACTCAATGTTTTTGTAAAACTGCAGCTAGGAGTCAGGAAGGAGGTAAAAAGGGAGAGGGGGAAAAGGCCATACCATTCTCTACCTGCACTAAATTAAATTTAATGATAGTTTCACTTCAAGGGGCCTTAAGAATGTTTTTAAATGAGTCATGTGAAAAACAAAACAAGAAAATGGACCTGTTTCATTTTTAACTGGAGAAAGAGAAGGCTAACAGGGCCCAATTACATACATTTTAAATAAATAATGGGATACCGTAATAAACAAATAAACAAAAGTTACACTTTGATTATATCAGAAGTGATGCTTATTAAACTTACAGGTTACATTTGGTGATGTTCGTGGGGTTTTTTCATTGAGGAAGCTTTAAGAATTGAAACTGATAAACACAGACTCCCATTTTGGCACTATGTGATAATTGTTTCCAGAAATTTACCATTCCATTAAATTTATTTTGACAAATTCATAGACATCTCTCTTTAATCGGGTTGATAAAATAAATATTTGGCCTTTTGAATTATTTTATTAATATACATGTCCAAACTGTAGGAAATACTAGTAAGTACAAGCTATTAGCAGAGAGCTTGCTACCCTCAAGCTCAGGGCCCATTTTCATATCCACAAAGACTCCCTGTGGCTCCTTTTCTCTTTTTAGTGTAGCTCCCATGGGTACATTTTGCTTTCTTTTCTCAGTGGTTGCCACTGCCCACTCTTATGCTTGTAATATTTCTTCCAAAAGCTTGGCTGTGAAGTGGAGCACATAATCCCCTGTTTCTGTGAAAGCATGATTCCCTAAAAGAAAAGCACAGGATACTTCTACTCCTTGATATATACAAAAATAATAGAAAATATAGAACACACACACACATACATACACACAGTGTGTATACAACCCCACACAAACACACATATAATTCCTATTTGCATGCATATATGCAGTTGGAGAATTCTAAGGGCAGTTGTTGTTAATATAATTTATAATGCCTGACTTTCTTTTGAAATGTTCAGTAGAAAAATCAATGCCAGATAAAAATTCCAAGTCCCAGAATTGACACGATTAGCTATGTGACCTTGGAAAGCTTCTTTTTATTTTTCTGAGCTTTAATTTTTTTTTTCAGTAAAATTGGTACAATTAAATAATATTGCCAAACTGACAAGAATTGTTCTAGTGATTAATTGAGAGAGAAGTCTCTGGCATATAGTAGACTTTCCATGGATATACTGGAATATTTTTTTTACCTTTCTTTTAGTAGAAGGAAAAAATGGAACCAGCAAAACTACATAAACTATGTGCTCCTGTGGTCCTAGCTACTTGGGAGGCTGAGGTGCGAGGATTGCTTAAGTCTGGGAGGTCAAGGCTACAGTGAGCTGTGTTTGTACCACAGCACTCCAACCTGGGCAACAGAGCAAGACCCTCTCTCAAAAATAAAAGCCAGGAAAAAACACATGAACTAGAAAAATGAAACTTTGAATTGTTACCACCTCCAGCCCAACTTTCTCCCAAACGGACATTCTTTTCTTGTTTTCCATGGGTTACACTTTGGAAGACTCTGCTCTGGTTACTGTGTTGCATAGTCCTATAGCTTCATTGGGCACACACAAATCAAGTTGTATATTTTCTCTGTTGAATACAATATAATTGTAGGCACACTAACTGTAGTATCACATTTCGATTATATCTGGCCACATTCAATATAGTAGAATTGAGTTTAAAAGACAAGTTTTGTCTCTTTATCCTTTTTCTTATTTTTTTCTTTTGAAAAACTACTTTTCTGTTATGGCTTACCTTAATATTAGCCACACTTTTGCTTTCCAGAAAATTAATCCACAGATTAATCAAAATTCAATTTTCAGTTATTTTGATTAATATTTTTATGTAAAATATATTGGTCTGGTAAGTCATACCAAAAGAGCAATTATGAATGAGAAGTGAATGCTATGGTCTGAATGTGCCTCCCACAATTTATATATTGAAACATAATTACTGATGTAAGAGTACTCAGAGGTGGAGACTTCAGAAGTGATAAAGGCATGAGGGCAGAGCCATCATAGATGGAATCGGGCTCATATAAAAGATCTGAGGAAATGGGTCATTCACTCTTTTCCACTTTTCTGCCATGTAAGGACACAGCAAGAAGATCCTCACCAGACACCACCTGCCAGTACCTTGATCTTGGACTTACAAACTTCTGGAAGTATGAGAAATAAATTTCTATTACTTATAAATTTTCTAATCTCAGGTATTTTGTGATACCAGAATAAACTAAGGCAAATTTTTAGGGAGACCAATACATTGGAAAATTAGAAATATTTCAGTGTGAAACTTCCTACCTCTTCCATTTTATGAAGAAATCCCTTGGCTCCGAGTAGAACTTGTGTCGATAGACAAAATAAAAGTTGCAGAATTGCAGTCATTAGAGAGATGAGTCTTACCATTACATTTAGGTACGGAAATCTAAAGCAACTGTTTTGGATGGAGTTTTTCTCCTTTTTAATCTTTATTGATCTTATTGAATGATTATCAATTGATTGTCAGCACCTGACAGGCCTTCTGGTAAACTGCTAAGAAAGTACTAAAGGACTTAGCTTTTCAAGATTTTAGATTTACAACACTTGCTTCAGCAATAATATCTCTTTAGCTCTGATCACTAAAAGAAATTTTATCTAGAATTTCAGTAACTTATCTGAAATATTTACCTCAAATATAGTGTAGAGAGTAGAAGGCAGTGTATCACATAAAATCAATAACACGGGAACTTAGGTTTAATAATTAGTTCTGACATGAAATAATTATCACCTCTTTAGGCAAATTTTTAGTCAATCTAAGTCTCAGTCTCCTCATCTGCACCATGAATGTGGTATCTCCTTAGCTGAGTTGTTGAATGAAATAAATTTAATAATGCATGAAAAATGTCAAACACAAGGATGACAGATACTCCAGCTCAATTAAAAAAACAACTCCTTAAATAATACTACTTAATATAAGTAGCTACCAGTATTGTGTAAGGATATTTTTTAGTCCTGTTACAATAGATCTTTAAGAACTTCTTAATACCAAGGGCAAAATCTGTTAACTGGGATTTTTGAGATGCTATGTAACATAGTGGGACAAAAACAAGCACATTTGCTTCCTCCTGACTAGACAGATGTGCGATCTTGGGAAATGCCTCTCTAACTCTGATCCGCAGTTTCCTCCATTGTAAAATGAAAGTAATCCCTCTCTCAACCAAACTGCTGTCAGCTTTAAATAATGGAGTGCTTAGCATAAAATCAGGTAATGGCAAAGTATTTCATAAACTGTGACAATCATTATCAGAATGAATGACATGCTCTCAGTACAAATTGATCCCTAGTTATAGCAGTATCATAAATCAGGCTTTATTTTTTCAATATTATTTCACAAATATAATCTCATTTTATACATACAGTAACTATAAGAGTTTGCATGAAAGAAATCTTTTTTTTTTTTTTTTTTTTTTGTAGATAGAGTCGCGCTCTATTGCCAGGCTGGAGTGCAGTGGCTCTATCTAGGCTCACTGCAACCTCTGCCTCCTGGGTTCATGCGATTCTCCTGCCTCAGCCCTCTTAGTAGCTGGGACTACAGGTGCCCACCACCATGCCTGGCTTTTTATTCTTCTTTTTTTCTTTTTTTTTTTTTTTGTATTTTAGTAGAGACGGGGTTTCACCGTGTTGCCCAGGCTGGTCTAGAACTCCTGAGCTCAGGCAATTTGCCCGCCTCGGCCTCCCAAAGTGCTAGGATTATAGGCATGAGCCACCGCGCCCTGCCAAGATATCATTCTTTATTTTGTAGATGAGAAATCTGAGGTTATGAGAGACTTATATTTCCTCAAATCTTTCCAGACACTAACTGCAGCAAAAGATCCCCAAATCAGGTGTTGTAAATCTCCATTCTTGGATACTTGTTATGACATTATATTGCATTCCAATTTTAGAATTACTAAGTTATGTATTTTGGTTCATTGAAAGACTTTAAGGCTACGATTCTCCTGAATTAAAACAGAAAGAAAACTATGAATCTTTTAGCTATTTTCCCTCAAAGCTTGGTTTCATATTTTGATTTAAATGATTCTTAAGTGTTGTTAATAAATTTCAGAAAGATTGATCTAGAAAATTATTAAACTTGATTTTGTTCTTCAATGAATAAAATGGCCTTCAAGAGAGTTATAGTATGATTTTCAAACTGTACTTTATGTTTTGACAAAAGAAACTTTAATATTCCTGTATTTTTCCACTGCAGGTGAATTTGATATTCAAAAGATGAGAAGACTAATGGTTCTGATTAGAGTGAAGCAGAAAGTGAGGAGGATGTGTGAACTTCCCCACACAGACATTTAGCCAGATAATTTAAGCTTGGGTGTCTGTTACTTTATTTTATTTAAAACAAAATTGGCTCTATTTCTGGAAATTCCTGACTTAACTATGCATTTCAATCTTTACCTGAATTAATACAATCCTTATACAACTAAAATCAAATTAGTCAGGTAGGAAACCCACAAAGCATGCATATTCAACAGCATTGTGCTCTTTAATCTCTCACATTTTCTGATCCTCGAGTATGTCTCCATATTAATGACTTTGCATTTGCACAAATAGACATTTCATGGCATTGTTTGCTTGTATTTAGTTTATCATTTTCCAAAATATGGTCTATTTAACAAATTTTATGTGGAAAAGAAATATTTGTCAAAGATATTTGTATGATGCCAGATTTAATTATCTAAGACTGTAAGGAGAAATAATGTGACTACAGTTTCTTTAATTTATTTGACCAGAAATCAATCATTTTATAAAGCATATCTTTTTTTTTTGTAGTTTTCCATGAAATATACTTTGCTCGGGCTTATGCATACTTTATCAGTGAGGACTTTCATACTTCTCTACCTCACGTTCCCATTTTTAGTGTTGTCGGAATAATGGTATCGTAGCCGACTTTCTGGAGTTTATCTAAGACTTTCCCAGTTTTAGTACTGAAATTCTAACATCCAAAGAAGCCCCTCAGTCCCAGAAAAACTGTTCTGGTTGGCCAACCTCTTGTGAAACTTGATGCCCATTATATAATTTTATATTGAAAATGTGCTTATCATTGTGGTGCTTGTACAACAGATCTACAAATGGTTTTACACATTTCCTATCAAGATGCAAAATCTAAGTTCCCTGTCCTTGACTATGGGCTGGCTTTAGTAACTTTCTGCATGATTTCTGAGGATAGAAAATATTTTTGTAGTTGCTTCATTCTCTTCATTTGGATTTTAAAACATTCATTCCTTCAAATGAAAAGAATATTAGTTTTTCATCAGAAAAATTAATTGTTACCATGCCCTGCTAAGTTTCATCCTGTTGTAGTAACTAAAAGAATTTTCCTAAAGTATGTCCATTATTCCATGTACATAATTCCATTTGATTGTTCTTTTTTTCTTCAAACGTGTGCCAATACAAAAGAAATTGGTAGTAAATTACTTTTCTCACATATCTTTTCACAAGTACAAATACTAATCCAGAGATCATATTTAAATATAAAATATGGCAAGACATTTCATAAGCATGATGTTTTCTGTCATATATGGCTTCTTTTCTAATGTTTCTTATCATATTTTTCAGACAAGTTTTACCCTTTTTAGCCTCTTTGGTATATGACAGTTTTTGAATTTTGTCTTGTAATTTATTTTTCTATTGATTAGCTGATCTCTTTCTTTTTTAATTTTTTCCACACCCCTTCTTGTTCATAGTTTTATTTTACTCTTAAGTGCTCTGCCTGTAAGTTTCTTTTTGCCAGCTTTAGTGGTCCATAATTTCCAATGGAAAGTCTGCTGCCAGAACCTTTCTCCTCCAGTGTTAATGGCTGCTCTTAAGAACCTGCCCCGCCCTCCATCATCTAATTTGAGTCAATGAGGGGGCAGACAAAACAGATGGTTGGCACGGGGTGGGATGATTCACTGTTTGAAATCATGGTGAAACATTTTTGAAATTGGTGAGGGAGAGGGAAGCCTGACATTTGACAGAGCCATGTAAAAATTGCAGTATCCAGACAAAGTTCAGTTTAATTTTCACTGTTATTTTCCAGACGTACTGATCATATTATTACAATTTTAAGATTATATCAAGAATATACCTTTTCCCAAATGCATTGTAATCATGTCAACAAAAGGAGTTTATTATTGAGTGTCAATGTCGGGACAGTTCCCAAAGTTACATTGTTGCCCTAACTTACTTGTTTTTCCTGACTTATTGAATACATCCTCTGTTATTACTTATGTTAAAACTTTCTTTTTTGGGGTAATCTGTTTCCATGCTGTCTAATTAATTTCTTCACAAATTATGGCTGTAATGAAATCCCAAACTATGGTGTAAGGGAATAAGTGTATATATATGTTATATATATATATATATATATATATATATATATAAAACATACATATATATACACACTAACATATAATTGTATCTATATATAATTTAGTGTCACAGATTTACGACACAAGATTATGTAACTAAAAAAGTACTTATTATAGAACTAAATTATTATGACTATACAATGAGAATAATATAATAAAAAATTCAAACTAAAATTTGAAGTTTATTTTAAAAATTCATTTAATTTGTAATCAAAGTTTTCTTAATTGTTTTAAATTTGAATTTCTGAATGAAATAGAACAAAAAATGTAGCACCATGGTCAACCATGATGAGTTGACCTTACAAACCATGCTTTCTCTATATCGGTAATATAACCCCCAAGGGGCCAAAAATGAACTCTTGGGTTATAAAAAAAATATGGCTATTTCAAAGTTTTGTGGCCCTCCAAAAGGCCACACTACACAGAAAGATATGCAGTATTTCCTGATATTAAGTTTGCATGAGATGGAGATTGGGAAAAATATTTTAAAGAGTTTCTTAGGGAGATATAATAAAAAAGTGTTTGAGAAACACTTTTATAGACAGGTCAAATCTTTATTTTTCCCAACACAAAGACAAATGTTAGTTTTATAATCAAATTTCCAAGTTATATCATGTAACTACGGTTATACATGTGTATTATATAGCATGTCAACCTAAGGTATGGAACATCAAATAATAACCTACAAAGCATTAACCTTTTTGTACAATCTTCTTGGTAAAGAAAATATTTTTAAGGAAAATAAACTAAAAATGCGTAGATAGATAAAAGGATGTAATACTTTTAAGGATGCATCTAATGTGCAGTATTTAAGCATATATATACATACAATGTTATATATAGAAGATTTATAAAAGTCATAATATAGTCATAAGATTATAGCTCTATACATCTCCCTGAAGTCATTTCTTAGTACTGAAGGCAGTTGTAAAAGAGAGTTATGCTTCCTGCTTTTTCTGCATTGCTAATAGTTAATAGCAAAATTAATTAATGCAGTGGCAAAAATAAACAGAATGAGAAAAAAAGGAATAATAGAAATAAAAGGGCTGAGTTCAGCAATTGTGTAAGTAAAAAGCATATATGTGTGTACAAATATGAGTAAACACTTTTGTATATTGATTAAATATTTGTATCATGCATGCTACATGTATTTTAATCATAAACTAATAAATTATTTGAAGTCTCCAGGAGCAGTTCAAATATAATAAAAAGATGATGAAAACAATTAAATAGTGTGAGTGCCATAACAAAACCAAGGTAAAATGTTTAAACACATTGGTTTACTTACTGGGCGAATGTTGATGACCTACCAAAAAACACCTTTGCCAAAGTGGTGAGTCAAGCCCAGATTACAATGGCAGAGGTATACATACTTAGCTACCTCTATTATGGCTCCTATCAGCAATATGCTAAATTTTGCTGATTTTTTTTGTGTATTTCTGGACCATAACAACATGATGATAAGACCTTCTTCTGTTCCGCTCACCAATATAGAACCTCCAAGCGTATCTAGAAAATGTATTTGTGTGTGTGTATGCATGTGTGCTAAACAGATAGCTCTAAAATTTAAAAAAGTGCATTGAAATGAAGAATTAAATAGAGCCTACTCTTTTAATAAATTGATCATATGGAAAGAAGCACAATGGATGTTTCAGGAAATAGTAGGATGTAAGAAAGTTAATTTTGGAATTGTCCATGCCTAGAATCTCTTCACAGAGTGGTAGACAGATTGAATATGAACTATAACCTGTCTAATTTACCTAACATGACTATAAAGTTTATTGTACACTTTAAAACACTAGAAAGCTCTAAGGAATTAGTGAATTAGTCTGGTGTGTTAAATTTACTACTGAGCCAGCTAAGATAGAGTCCAAGTAAATGTTCATCTTTTCTTTTCTTGGACATCATTTCTATTGTAAGACATATTCTTCACATTCCTTATATCTTTCTATTGATTGTGCTACATTGGGGCACATTATAGATTCTTAAACTATATTTTAAAACACTGGAAACAACTTTGCTTAGTCAACTTTACACATTTAATTTTTAATGGCATACCATGTTTATGAAACGTCATCTAGTTTTCTTTTCAAATTATATTAACCATAAGATATGGCCAAGGCAATTTAACATAACTATGATTAGTATATTAAACACTCTAAAAGTTAAGTAAAAGGCAAAATTTGAAAGGTAATCTCAATAGTAACATGAAGACTCTGGTAGAAAATTACATGAAAATGCTCTAAATAAAAATACAGTAAAAGAGATATAAAATTTACCCAATAGGCTAATAAGTAGAATTAAAACAGCTAAGTAAAGAATAAGTGAACTTGAACATAGTTCAAGAGAAGAGTAAGAAAAGGTGAAAATAAAATTGAAACACAATGTCCAAGATCTCTGGGATGTTACCTTATACTTTAATATGCAAGCAATTGATTCCAGAAGAAGAAAAGAGAAGGAGAAGAGGTAAGAAATATTTTCAGTGGGTTGGGATATTCAAATTTAATTACAGAAAACAAAACCACATATCAAAGAAGCTCCGAGAATACCTACGATGATAATTCCCAAAACATAATCGCTCCTCAATTCGTCATATTCAAATTACTGAATGCAACAAACAAAAAAATATTAAAGTCAGCCAGTAAGGGAGAGGGGTATTACATATAGAAGAAAAAAATAATAATTACAACAGTCTTCTCTTTAGAAACATATAAACCAGAAGACAATATATTGACATAATTAAAGTGTTGAACACTATCAAGACAAAGGAATACGAGTTTTCTGCTCTTATCCTCCCACAGAGCAAACAATTTGGACAACCACTCACAGAGGAGAACACCTTTGTAGGAGACTGGGAATCTAATGAATAAGCCCCACCACCTGCTGGAGTAAAAACAACTGCAAGAATAGATGTATTGAAAAGGATAAGAAGAAAAGTTTTACTTTACCCGCATCCCCTCTTCACCAATGTGGCAGAGCTCAGTGAGACCCCTTTGGCTCTTGACTTCCTCCAAGGGAGAAGTAAGAACACAGTCAGCACCCAACTTCCCCAGAAATGTGATATGGCTAGGAGCAGGGAAGAGGGTTGGGGAATTACAGCACTGGGATGTAGAACTCAGTAAAGGGCCATAGTTTCTATAAACCTCCTTGCAAACTACACCAAGAAGTGTGCCCATAGACCTTGTAGAATATAATACCTTTATACCCTCCACCCCCCAACTAGCCCATTCATGCTCCTAGCACTAGCACTCCATGTACCTCTTCCTGGACCCTGTAGCTGGTGCCCTGTGTGCCACCCCGCATATAGTGTATGTGACTGCCTGAAGATTGTGGGCAAGCACATGCAGACAGCTGATTTATCTCTGCAGGATTGAGAGATGGTGTTTATCCTTCAACATTTCAGGGCACAATGGCCCTAGGAAACATAGTGTTCTCACACACTGACTGGCTTTGCAGAATTGAGAGAATCCATACAGCCCGAAGACTGTTTCCTCCCACAAAAAGGGAAATAAGAGAAGTGAAGCAGGTGTATCCAAAAAACAGGTCTAAAAGTCCTAATAATCTCTAGCCTGGATGAATGGTGAAGGTCTTTGGTTCTTGAAGCTAATCGTAAGACTGAAAAAGGTGTCTGATCTTTTAAAAGTGAAAACAGCAATAAAAGACTTCAAGGAACATGAAAAATTAAGGAGACACAACACCACTAAAAAAATCAAAAACAAAACAAAACAAAACAAAAAAACTATAAATTTTATAACTAATCTCAAAGAAATGAAGATTTACAAATTGTTTAACAAATAATTCAAAAAAATTGTTTTAAGAGAGTTCAGTGAACTACATTAGACCAAAATAGTAACTTCAACAATATTAATATAACAATTCACAAACAATACAAAAAGTTTTAAAAAGAGACAGAAATCATAAAACAGAACCAGCAGAAATTGTGGTGCTGAAGGAAATAAAAAATGCAAGAGTATAAAACACATTCAAACAAACTGAAAAAAGAATCTATGATCTTACAGACAGAAATTATCTAATTATAATAGTAAGAAGGGAAAATAAATTAAAAGGAGTAGAGAAAACCCAAGAGATTTACAGGACATCACCAAATATAACACTACAGGCTGAACATCCCAAATTTGAAAATTGAAAATTTGAAATGCTCCAAATTCTGAAACTTTTCAAACACCATCATGACACTGAGAAAAAATGTGCTTTGGAGCATTTCAGATTTTGCATTTTCAGATTTGGCATGCTCAACCAGTGAATGCAATGAAAATATTTCAAAATCTGAAAAGAAAAAGTAATTTGAAACACTCTGGTCCCAAGCATTTGAGATAAGAGACATTGAACCTCTATGTGCATTGTAAATTACCAGAAGGAGAAAGAAGGTTAATAGAATGAAAAGCATTTTTCAAAAAAATGTCTGAAGATGTCCCAAATCTTGGAAAGGATGTGGACATACAAGTTCATGAAGTACAAAATATCCCACATAGGATCAAGATTACAAAGATTACACTGAGACGTATTATAACCAAATTATAAAATGTCAATAACAAAAATAATTTTTAAAACAGCAAGAGGAAAACGTGTAACAAACAAGAGCATCTCCATAGGACTATATGCATTTTTCTCTGCAGAAACCTTGTATACCAGGAAACCATAGTCAAAGAAGTAAAAGAATAGGGGGAAAAAACTTTATAGCTAAGAATATTACACTTAACAAGGAGTTTCTTCAGAATTTAAGGAGAGAGAGATTTTCCCAGACAAATAAAAGCTAAAAAAGTTCACCACCGGACCTTTCATAAGAAATGCTAAAGGGAGTTCTTCAAGTTTAAATAAACAAATGTTACGTACAATATGAAAACATATCAATGAAATAAACTCACCATAAAGGTAAAAATGTTGTCAAATACATTTTTGTATTTGACAACTCTAATATTACTCTAATATTATAACGGTAATGTGTAAAATACTTTTGAACCTGATGTAAGAGTTTAAAAACAAAGCATTAACAATAAGTACAGCTACAATAATTTGTTAAAGGATATACGGTATAAAAATTTGTAAAATGTGACATCAACAACATGAAATGTAAGGGTAAGACAAGCTAAAGTGTTGAGTTTTGTGTGTGAAACTATAAGATGTTCTATGTGTATTACTACGGGGCTTACACAAAGGAAATCCTGACATAGATACACAAAGGTAAAGTAAAATGAATCAAAGCATATTACTACAAAAAAATTATCAAACCACGAAGGAAGACAGAAAGGAGAAAAAGCGACAGAAAAACTATAAAACATTTGAAAACAATTAAAGAATCAGAGTAAGTTTTTACACTCAATAATTACTGTAAATGTAAATAGTTTGAATTTTTTGACCAAAAAACATAGAGTGGCTGAATAGATTGAACAAAAGAAAACATCCAATAATATGCTGCCTATAAAAGACTTACACTAATTTTAAGAACACACACAGTCTAGAAGGAAAAAGAAAAGAAAAAAAATGGTAAAAATGTATTCCAGACAAATTGTAACCAAAAGAGTGGGAAGATATGGGGGGCTATACCTAGACAAAATAGATGTCAGGTCAAAAACTGTAAAAAGAAATGAAGAAAATTATTAAATAATGATAAAGGCATCAGTTCATCAAGCAGATATAGCCATTGTAAATATATATGCACCTCACATCAAATCACCTAAATATGTAATATAATATTAATAGAACTGAAGGGAAAAATAGACAACAATACAATACAGTAAGGGACTTCAATAACCCACTTTAGACAATAAATAGATTGTCTGGACACAAAAGCAATAAGGAAACAATAGTTAACAATTCCACAAACCAAATGGACTTCTCAGACATACACTGAATATTCTCTCCAAAAGCATCAAAATGCACATTTTTTATTAAATGCACACAGAACATTCTCTAGGGTATATTATATGTTGAGACACAAAACAATTCTCAACATATTTAAGAATATATTGAAATAATATCAATTATCTTTTATGACAATTTGTGAAGCTAGAAATAAAAAACAAAAACAATATTGGAAAATTCACAAATTTGTAGAAATTAAACAGCACATTTTTGAATAACCAGTGAATTAAAGGAGAACTCAAAGCAAAACAAAACAAAACAAAAAAACCCTGAGAGAAATGAAAACAGAAAAACAACTAGCAAAACTTACGAGACCAGGCATGGTGGCTCATGCCTATAATCCCAGCACTTTGAGAGACTAAGGTGAGCAGATCACTTGAGGTCAGGAGTTCAAGACCAGACTGCCCAACATGGCAACACCCCACTTCTCCTAAAAATACAAAAATTAGCTGGGTTTGTTGGTGTGTGCCTGTAATTCTAGCTACTAAGAGGCTGAGGCATGAGAATTGCTTGAACCCAGCAGGTGGTGGTTGCAGTGAGCCAAGATTGCGCCACTGCACTCTAGCCTGGGTGACAAAGTAAGATTCTATCTCAGAAAAAGAAAAAAAAAAAAAAACTTACAGAATGCAGCAAAAACAGTTTTGAGAGTTGAGTTTATAATAAAAAACACCCATTTTTAAAAAAAGACCTTAAATAAGTAACCTAACATTACACCTCAAGGAAGCTGAAAAAGAACACATTGAGCCCCTAGTTAAGAAAGAAGAAAATCATATATATTAGAACAGAGATAAATGGAATAGATGTGAGCAAAACAATAGAAAAGATCAATGAACTAATAGTATTTTGGAATGTAAAATTGAGAAGCCTTTAGTTAGACTAATTTTTTTAAAAGGAGAGAAGATACGCATAAATAAAATCAAAACTGAAAGAGATGACATTACAAGTGATATCACAGAATTACAAAAATTGCAAGAGACTACCATGAATGTTTAGATGTTAATACATTGCAAAACTTAGAAAAATTGATAAATTCCCGGAAGCATACAACCTACCAAAACTGAATCAGTAAAAAACCAGAAAATCCAACGAGACAAATGGCAAATAAGAAGATTGAATCAGTAATCAAAAAACCTCCTAATAAGGAGAAGCCAGGACCAGATGGCTTCACTGGTGTATTCTACCAAACATTTAAAGAAGAATTAATTCCAATCTTTCTCAAAGTTGCCCTAAAAATTGAATAGGAAGAAACACTTCAATTTTTTTACAAGGCCATCATTATCCTGATACCATAGCCAGACAAAGGCACTGCAAGTAAGGAAAGTTACACGCCAATATTTTTGAAGAAAATAGCTGCAAAAGTTCTCAACAAAACAGTAGCAAGCTGAATTAAATGGCACATCAAAAGAGTCACACACCAGATCAAATGGGATTTTTCCTTGGATTGCAAGGATGAGTCCACAAAAGAAAATCAACAAATATGATACATCACTTTAGCAAAATTAAGGATAAAAATCATATGATTATCTCTATAAATGAAGAAGAATTGTTTGACAAAATCTAGCATTTTTTTCAAGATAAAAACTATCAAAATGTTATATATAAAAGGAATGTACTTCAACATAATAAAGGCCATATATGACAGGCTCACAGCTGACATCAACGCTCAACAGTGTAAAGCTGAGAACTCTTTCTCTAAGATCAGCAATAATGCAAGGATGTTCACTGTCACAATTTCTACTTAACATTGTACTGGAAGTCCTAGTGGAGCACGTAGTCAAGAAACAAAATGAAAAATATGCAAAGGAAAAAAGTAAAATTTTCTCTGTTTGCAGTTCATGAAATCTTACGTATAGAACACCTTAAAGGTTTCACTACAAAAATATTAGAATTAATAAACAAATACAATAAATGTGTAGGATACAATATTAACATGCATAAACAAGTTGTCCTTCTACACACTAACAATATGTGTCCAAAATTAAATCCAGAAAACGTTTTTACAATAACATCAAAATGGAAAAAATACTTACAGATAAATTAAACTAAGGAAGTAAAATACCTATACACTGAAAACCACAAAACATTGATGAAAGAAATTTAAGAAGACCAAAATAAATGTAAAGATATCCCATGTTGATGGATTGGAAGGATTAATAGTGTTTAAATGCCCATAGTGCTCAAACCAATCTACATATTCAATGCTAACTCTGTCAAAATCCCAATGGCATTTTTCACAAGAACAGAAAAAGACAAACTACTTTAAACTTCATATGGAACTCCTAAAGAGAAAGCAAAGCAATCTTAAGCAAAAGAAAAAAAAAAAGATAGAGGCATCATATTTCCTGGTTTCAAAATATATTAGAAAGCTACAGTAATCAAAATTATGTGGTACTGTTATAAAAACAAACATATAGAAAATTGGAACAGAATGGAAAGCATAGAAATCCATTACAGCCTAATGATCTTTGCGAAGGGTGCCAGGAACACAAAATGGGGACAGTTAATGGTGTTCAATAAATGGTGTTGGTAAAACTGAATATCCACCTGCAGAAAATGAAATTGTCCTATTTTTTCACACCATATAAAGTATCAACTCAAAATAGATTAAAGGCTTAAATACAAAATTGCAAACTGTAAAACAACTAGAAGAAAACATAGAAAAAGCTTCTGACATTTATCGGAGCAATGAAATTTTGGAAAAGATCCAAAAACACAGGCAACAAAAGCAAAAATAAACACATAGGATAGCATCAGATTAAAAATCGAATGGACATCAATGGAAACAATCAACAGAGTGAAGAGAAAATAAATAGAATAAGAGATAATATATGCAAACATACTACTGGTAAAAGGTTGATATACAAAATGTACGAGAAACTCAAATAATTTAATTACAAACATATCTTAAATAATTCAATTTAAAATTACACAAAACACCTGAATAGACATTTCTTCAAAGAAGATACTCAAATATCAAATACATATATGAAAACATCCTCAACATCACCGATGATCAGAAAAAAAAAAACACAAATTAAAACCATATTCTCACTCTTGTTAGAATGGCTATTATCACTCTTATAAAAAAAATGAAAGATAACTAATGGCAAGGATGTGGAGTAAAGGTAACCCTTGTATACTGTTGGTGGAAGTATAAATTGGTAAAACCACTATGAAAAAAATGAGGTTTCACAAAAAGTTAAAAGTAGAACTGCAATATGATCCAGCAATCTTACTTCTGGTTATATATTCAAAGGAAATGGAATCATTATGCCAAAGAGATATCTGCAGTCCCTTTATAGCATTATTCACAATAGTCAACATATGTAAACAATCTAAGTTGATGAATGAATGGATAAAGAAAAATCTGATTACATAAAATAATATTTTATCATTATATCTATCCATCTATTAATCTATCTATCTAAAATGAAATTATATTCAGCCTTGAAAAGCAAAAAGAAGCTTCCACTTGTACAACATTGATAAACCTGGAGGACATTATGCTGAGTGAAATAAGTAATAAGCCAGACACAGAAAAATAAATACTACAAGATCTCATTGATATGTGGAATCTTAAAAATGTGCATTCATAAGAATGACAGTTTTCAGAGGCCTGGGGTGTGAGGTAAATGGGAAGATGTTGCTCAAAGGGTTCTAAGTTTTAATTATGCAGGATAAATTAGTTCTGAAGATGTAATGTACAGCATGGTAAATATAGTTAATAATAACTATATTAGATAATTGAAATTTACAAAAGAGTAGATCTTAAGTGTTCTCAAAAACAAAGTAATTATGTGAGGTGGACTTTTTAATTAGCTTGATTGTGGTAATAATTTCACATTGTATACATGTTGTACATCTTAAATACATACAACATAAACAGTATAATAATATACAGTATATACAAATGTATATACTATATAATATATCGTATATATAGTATTAAACATATTATATACAATATATAATATGTTGTATATATTGTAGTTAATATTGTATATATTATATTAAATATTAAATATTGTATAGACTGTATTAAATATAAATATATTGTGTATATTAAATATATTTTATATATACATATATATCTACATACACAAATATATATTGAAGTACACCTCAATAAAGCAGGGGGAAAAAGGAGAGAAAGTATCAACTCAGAATTCTATACCCAGCAAAACTATGTTTTAAAACTGAAGAATTAATACTCTCAGACCAATGAAAGCTAAAGTAGTTCATTTCTAGAAATCTTGTATAAGATTTTTTAAAGGAATTTAGTTGGAGAGAAAAACTATGAGATTGAAAACATGAATCTAGATAACGAAATAAAAAGTAGTGAACATAAGATGAATGAAGACAATATTAAATTAAATTTTTCTAAATTTTACTTGCTTTGAAATATATCTGACCTTTTAAAATAAAAACAGTAACAATATATTGAGTTTTATAGCATAATTAAAATAGAAGATATAACAAAAATAGCACAAAGATGGCAGAGAGATAGACTTTGATTAATCTAAAATATATATCATAAGCTCAAGGGAAACAACTGGAAAAATGCAAAAAAAGTGAATAAACAATATGTTAATAAAAGAGGAAAAAATAAATCTTGAAAAATGTAAAATTATCTCAAAAGAAGTCAGAAATACATTCATGAAAAAACACAAAAATAAAATGAAAAAATGTAAACAATTAACAAGATGACAAATTTTATGCCAACTGGATCAATAATCTCACTAAATATGAATGATTTAAACACATAAGTTAATATATCAAGATTGTCAGTTTGGAGAAAAAGCAAGATCCATCTATATGCTCTCTACAATAAACCACTTAAAATGGAAATATATAGATAGGTTAAAGCTAAAAGGATGTAAATAGATATACTATGAACACAGTAACCATATTAATTTCAGAGAAAGATAACTTCACAACAAGGAAGATTATCAGGGATAGGAGGAGACATTCTTTAAATAAAACGGATAAACTCTTCAAGGAGACATAAAAATTATAAATATTAATATTTCTTACAAGAGAGCTTGAAAATATATAAAGAAAAAACTGGGTGAGCCGAAGTTATAACTGGACAAATTAATAATGATGATTAGAGACTTCAATATTTCTTATCAGTAATTAATATAACACATAGCAATTGCTTATAGGAAAATCAGCAAATGCATAGCAAAACTGAAAATATCATAAAACAGTCTAAATTGATATGTATTGAAAACATCATCTAACAACAAAAAAGCACACACACACCTTTTTTCAAATACAGAAGGAACATTTGCCAAGGAAGACAATAATCTAGACCATAAATAATCTGAAAACATTTATAAGAAGACATATGGACCATGATACAATTAACTTAGAATTCAGTAACAGAAATTTATCTGGAATATCTTCAAAATTTTGAAATTAAACATATTTCTGAATAACCCACAAATCAAAGAGAAAGTCTCAAAGGAAATTTAGCTTTGAATTGAATGAAAATAAAAAATACAACACATTAAAATTTGATAGATGCAGCTATGCTTACAGGAAATATATAGTGTTAAATACTTTTATTAGAAACAAAGAAAGATCAATATTAATAATCTAAGCTTCCAGTTTTAAATTAAAAATCAAACAAGCAGAAGGAAGGAAATGAAGCATTAGAATAGAAATTATGAAATTTAAAATATAAAGATAATAATACATTTAAAATATTATTACTTGAAAATATAAATGGGCTTGATAAATATCTAAGAACATTGATCAAGAAGGAAAATATGGGCCGGGTGCAGTCGCTTATGCCTGTAATCCCAACACTTTGAGAGGCTGAGGCAGGAGGATTGCTTAAGCTCAGGGGTTAGAGAACAGCCTGGACAACATAGTGAGACCCTATCTCTACCAAAAATAAAGAATTAGCCAGTCATGATGGTGTGTGCCTATAGTCCCACCTACTCTGTAGGCTGAAGCTGGAGGGCTACTTGAGCCAAGGCAGTTGAGGCTACAGTGAACCATGATTGTGCCACTGCACTCCAGCCTGCATGACTGAGCAAGACCCTTTCTAAAAATAAAATAAAATTTCAGGTGCTATGGCTCATACCTGTAATCCCAACACTTTGGGAGGTCAAGGTGTGAGGACTGCTTGAGCCCAGGATTTCAAGACCAGCCTAGACAACGTGGCAAAACCCTGATTCTACCAAAAAAAAAAACAAAACAAAACAAAAACCAACAAAAAAAAAAACACACAAA
>NW_012110186.1:192698-219877 GCF_000951045.1 Mandrillus leucophaeus | reverse complement strand
AAAAAAAGACGGAGCCCAGTGTGGTGGTGCATGCCACCATTAGTCAGGGATGGTGGTCCCAGCTACTCTAGAGACTGAGGTGGGAAGATCACTTAAGCCCAGGAGGTTATGGCTGCAGTGATGCAAGATGGTGGCATTTCATGCCAGCCTGGGCAGCAAAGTAGGAAAAAAAAGAAGGAAAATGTGGGAGAGTCAAGTTATCCATATGAGGAGTAGAAAAGGAGGCCTCAATAGTGAGACAAAATATTAAAAGGACAATAAAGAAACACTATGAATAAGTTCATGCCCATGAATTCAACAACTTAAATAAAATTGACAAATTCCGAGAGTGAGAAACTACAGAAACTCACTCAAGAAGATATAGATAAAATGAATACCTCTATGTCTATTTTATAAATAGAATTACAGTTTAAAATCTTACAAAAAATAAAGCTCTTGGCCTAGAATGTAAATTCTATGACACAGTTAATCAGGTAATAATACCAATTCTGTCTAAAATTTTGCAGAAAATAGAAAAAGGATGAAATATTTTCCGGCTCATTTTATGCATCCTGAATTACTCTGATGCCAAAACCACTAGAGTGTGAACATGAAACATAATAACTTTATAATGGAGGAACCTGGTAAACACCACCTTGACCAAGTGATCAAGTGTAACATCACTATTGATAAATCATGTTGTTCTTATGTACCACCTGACATGATGCAATTATTTCCCAATATTTCTAATTTCAGTCTAATCATGAGAAAACATCAGAAAAGTCCAAATGGAGGGATATTCTACAAAACACCTGACCACTACTCTTTAAATTAGTAACATTGGGTAAGATAAAAACTAACAAACTTGGACAGACTTGAGAAGATTACAGAGACATGACAACTAAGTGCGGTATTTGATCCTAGTTGGATATGGGAAAATTACACCATGGAAAAGTTGTGGAGAACTGAATAGAGTCAATAGTTTTGCTAATAGTATTGTTTCAACGTCTATATCAAAGTTTTGATGAATGTACTCTGTTTATGTAAGATCATAACACTAACAAACTGAGGGAAACATATATGAGAACTCTCTACTGTTTCCGGAACTCATCTTTAAATCTAAAATCATTTCAAAATAAAGAAATTTTAAAAATCCATTAAAAAATTAAAAGTCAGAATTCAAGATGCAACTATTAAGTAACTTTGATCATTTATTTTGTTAAGTAAACATTCAAAATGTATTCATCCAAAGAATTGCTAGTTTTCAAAAAATAAGTTTGTAGGCATATAATGTCATTGCTCAACAGTTTTGGATCTTTTCCTTTTTTTTGTAAGTAAGCTTAGAATATAGAAACATTATAAGAATGCTAAATTGTAAAGTTTACCTAATTCAACACCATATTTTATATCAGAACCCTGTGTTATATGTGACAGTCACTCATCACAAATTAGTTTTTAAAAAATAAATAAAATAAAATAGTAAATTGCTCTCCACCAAGCAAAAGTCAATGATCTGTTACCCAAAAGAAACACACTTCACTTATAAAGATACAGGTAGACTGAAAATAGTGGAATGGAAGAGCTTTCCCATGCCAATGGAAACCACACAAGAGCAAGAGTTGTTATACTTATGTCAGACAAAATAGGTTACCTGACAAAACTATAAGAAGAGATAAAGAGGGTCATTACATAATGATAAAGGGTTCCATTCAGCAAGAGGATACGGTGATTATATGCACCCAACACTGGAGTACCCAGATATATAAAGTGAATGTTATTAGAGATAAAGACAGAAATACACCCCAAAACAATAATAGCTAGAAACTTCAACACCACACTTTCAGCATTGGACAGATCTCCCAGATAGAGAATCAACAAAGAAATGTAGTACCTAATCTACACTATAGAAAAATTGACCTAGAAGATATTTACCAAACATTTCATCCAATGGCTGCAGAATACACATTTTTCTTCTCAGCACATGGATCATTCTTAAGAATGGGCTATCTATCAGGTCACGAAACAAGTCTTAAAACATCCAAAAACTTGAAATAATATCAAGTGTCTTCTCTGATTGCAATGGAATATAAATAGAAATCAATAACACAGGAATTTTGGAAACTATACAAATACATAGAAATTAGACAATATGCTCCTGAATAACCAGTGGATCAATAAAAAAATTAAGCAGTAAATTGTAAAGTTTCTTGAAACAAATTATAATGAAAACACGATGTATGAAAACTGATGGGATACAGCAAAAGCAGTACTAAGAGGAAAATTTATAGCTATAAGTACCTACATCAAAAAAATGATAAAAGCAGCTGGGCACAGTGGCTCACGCCTGTAATTTCAGCACTTTGGAAGGCCGAGGTGGGCAGATCACAAGATTAAGAGTTCGAGACCATCCTGGCCAACAGAGTGAAACCCCATCTCTACTAAAATAATACCAAAAACAAACAAACAAAAATGCTGAGTGTGGTGGTGTGCACCTATAATCCCAGCTACTCAGGAGACTGAGAATTGCATGATCCCGGAGGCAGAGGTTGCAGTGAGCTGAGACTTCACCATTGCACTCCAGCCCTGGCAACAGTGCGAGACTCCATCTCAAAAAAATTAAAAATAAAAATAAAATAAATAAAAGCCTTGAATAAATAATCTTATTATGTGTCTTAAAGAATGAGTAAAGCAAGAGCAAACTGAACCCCAAATTAATAGAATAAAAATAATAAAGATCAGAGCAGGAAGAAGTGAATTTGAAATGAATAAAACAACACAAAAGATCAATGAAAAAAAAAACCTGGTATTAAAAAAAAAAAAAAAAAAAAAAAAAAAAAAAAAAAAAAAAAAAAATAATTTAAAAAAAAAAAAAAACAACAAAAAACAAAAAACAACAACAACAAAAAAAACAAACGAAAAACCTTTAGCCAGACTAACAGAAATAAAGGGAGAATATCCAATAAATAAAAATAGAGATAAAAAAGGAAATAATACAACTGAAACCCCAGAAAATCAGAGAATCATTTGTAGTATATGCCAATAAATTGGGAAAATGTAGAAGAAATTAATAAATTTATAGACACATACAACCCACCAAGACTGAACCGGAAAAAATCTGAAACCTGAACAGAGCAGTAAAAAGTAATGAGATGGAAACCATAATAAAATGTCTCCACAAAAAAGAAAAGCCTGGGACTAGAAGGCTTCACTGTTGAATTCTACCAAACAATTAACAAACTAATATCAATCCTGCTAATACTGTTTCAGAAAATAGACAAAGAGGGATTACTTCCAAACTCATTCAACAAGTTCACTATACCTGATACCCAAACCACACAGACACATCAAAAAGTGAAAACTACAAGCCCCTGTTTTTTATGAATATTGATGCAAAAGTCACCATCAAAATATTAGCAAACCAAATTCAAAAATACATTTAAAAAGGTCATTCATCATGACTAACTGGAATTTATCCCATAGATGCAAGGATAGTTCAACATACACAAATCAACCAATGTGATACATCATATCAACAGAATGAAGGGCAAAAACCATATGTTCATTTCAATTGATGCTGAAAAAGTATTTGATAAACTTCAACATCCCTTAATGAAAAAAACCCTCAAAAAACTGGGTATACAAGGAACACACCTCAACACAATAAAAGCCATATATGACAGACCCACAGCAAGTATCATACTGAATGGGGAAAAACTGAAAGCCTTTCATCTCAGATCTGGAACATGAAAAGAATGCCCAGTGCAACCACTGTTTTTTTTAACAAAGTACTGGGAGTCATAGCAAGAGCAATCAAATAAGAGAAATAATTAAAAGACATCCAAAGTGGAAAGAAAGAAGTTGAATTATCCTTGTTTGCAGATGATATGTTCTTATATTTGGAAAAATCTAAAGATTCCAACAAAAAACTATTAGAACTGATAAACAAATTCAGTACACTCAACATACAAAAACCAGTAGTATTTTATATGTCAACAGTGAACAATCTGAAAAATAATTTTAAAATTATTCCAATTTTCAATACCCGCAGATAAAAATAAATACCTAGGAATTAACTAAACCAAAGAAGTTAAAGATTTTAACAATAAAAACTATAAAACACTGATGAAAGAAGTTGAAGAGGACCCACAAAAATGGAATGATATTGTATGTTCATGGATTGGAAGAATCAATATTGCTAAAATGTCCATACTACCCCAAGCAATCTACAGATTCAGTGCAATCCCTATCAAAGTACCAATGACATTCTTCATGGAAATAAAAAATTCCAAAATGTATATGGACTCACGAAAGACCCAGAATAGCCAATGCTATCCTAAGCAAAAAGAGAGAAAACTGGAGGAATCACTTTACCTGACTTCAAATTTTACTACAGAGGTATAGTAATCAAAATAACATGATAGTGGCATAAAAACAGACACATGGACCAACAGAACAGACTAGAGAACCCAGAAACAAGTCAACATACCTATAGTGAACTCATTTTTGACCAAAGTGCCAAGAGCATACACTGGGGAAAAGACAATCTCTTCAATAAATGGTACTGGGAAAACGGGATATCCATATGTAGAAGAATAAAACTTGATCCCTATCTCTCATCTTCTACAGGCAACCAAGGCATAAATGGAAAAACGGGATTCTATCAAGCTATAAAGTTTCTGCTCAGCAAAGGAAACAATCAGTGAAGTGAAGAGACAACCCACACAATGGGAGAAAATATTTGCCAACTACTCATCTGACAAGGAATTAATAACTAGAGTATATATGGAGCTCAAACAACTCCGTAAGAAAAAAAAATCTAATAATCATAATTTTAAAAATGAGCAAAAGATTTAAAGAGACATTTCTCAAGAGAAGGCATACATATGGCAAACAATAGTATAAAAAACTGGTCAACATCATTGATCATCAGAGAAATGCAAACCAATACTATAATAAGATATTATCTCCTTCCAATTAAAATGACTTTTATTCAAAAGTCAGGCAATAACACAGGCTGGTGAGGATGTGGAGAAAAGAGAACCCTCATACACTGCTGGTGTGAATGTAAATTAGTACAATCACTATAGAGAACAGTTTGGAGGTTCCTCAAAAACCAAAAACAGAACTAGCATATGATCCAGCAATCCCACTGCTGAGTGTATACCCAAAAGAAAGGAAATCAGTGTATAGAAGAAACATCTTCACTCCCATGTTTGCTGCAGCACTGTTCACAATAGTTAAAATCTGAAAGCAAACTACGTGACCATTAACAGATAAATGGATTTTAAAAAGTGGTACTTACATACAACGTAGTACTATTCTGAAATAAAAAAAGGAGATAATATCATTTGCAACAACGTGGATGGAACTGGAGGTTATTAAATTAAGTGAAATAAGTCAGGCACAGAAAGACAAACATTACATATTCTTACTTATTTGTGAGATCTAAAAATAAAAACAATGGAACTTATGGAGACAGAGAAAAGAAGGATAGTTACCAAAGTCTGGGAAATGTAGTCAGGGATAGAGGGGAGCAGCGAGATGGGGATGGTTAATGGGGAAAAAAATAGTTAAAAAGAATGAGTCAGACCTAGTATGTGATAGCACAACAGGGGGACTATAGCCAATAACAATTTCATTGTGCACTTTAAAATAATTAATAGAGTGTAACTGAATTGTTTGTAACACAAAGGATAAATGATTGAGGGGATGGATACCCAATTTTCCATGAGTGTTTGTTATGCTTCTCATGCCTATAACAAAATATCTCATATATCTCATAAATATATACACATACCATGTACCCACAAAAATTTAGAATAAACAAAAACCAGGTACTCCAGCAAAAATATTTTATTTATGACATACTATGAAATGTCAATAAAAAGTGAATCAACCGTAACCTACCAAAAGGAAACAAAACAAGCAAGCACAGAAATCCAGAAGTTGGAACATTCTGTGAGAAAATTAGCCAAACGTCATGAAAAACTGGGTTTTATTAGATTAAATGTGATTTAAGAGAACAACAATCAGAGGTATGATATATATTCTGTTTGTACAGAGATTTCAGAAAATGTTAATATCATCTATGTGTTGATAAGTTTCTGAAATGAAATAATGGACGTCAATTATTGAAAAATCAAGATTACAAAAAGATATTATTTCAACTTTTTTTGTAAATCAACTATTACAAAATAGTTTATAAAAAATTTAGTTAATACATTTATTTTTAAAAGTAAGTAAAAATAATGGCACATATATTTATTTTGTATCTGTGTAGTTTGCATATAAATTGTACAGAAATATAATCTAAAATATTAACAACAATAATTTATGGATAGTGAGAATGTGACATTTTATCTTACTTTATTTTTGCCAGTCTAAATGTCATTAATTTATACAATAAATATTTATGATTTCAGTAATAATAAAAGATTATTTTTAAAAACCCAAATGCCGGGCATATGTTGAAGTCCTAACACACAGTATCTCAGATTGTGACTTTATTTGGAAATTGAGTCCTTAAGGATGTAACTATTTAAGTTAAGATAAAGTCATAGTGAAGTAGGATGGGCCCTTAATCCAATATGACTGGTGCCTTTGTAAAAACAGGAAAAGAGACAAAGAGACACAAGAGATAATATCATGTGACAATGAAGGTAGAGGTTGAAGTGTGGTAGCTACAAGGCGAGGTATGCCAAGAATTGCCAGTAAAACACCAGAAACTAGAAAGAAGTAGGAAAGGATTCTCTACTGCAGGTTTTAGAAGGAACATGGTCCTGCTGACACCTTGATTTCAAACTTTCAGATAACAAAATTGTGAAAGAAATAAATTTTGTTGTTTTAGGCAACTCAGTTTGTGGTACTGAGAGTGGCAGAAGGCAGTCAAATGCCTAGGTAGATAGGGGTGGGCTCCTGGTGAAACCCCTCCAAGCCTAAGACAGTTTAAAGCCTGAAAGCCAAGAAACAATTGAGAAATTGTCTTCTCATTTGGTGCATTTTCCTCTGACTGTTCTCCACCCTTCACCTATTTTACATAAACCTGCCCTTTCCTAATTGATTTTCTACACTATCATGCCATGCCCACCTATAAGTACTTTTTGGGAGACACAATCTAATTCTTAACACTGGGCACAGAATTCTGATGGTCTGTTGTTTCTATACCATCCCCTGAAGATAAAGTCAACTGCTTCTTTTCAGTATTGCTGTTAAGAAGTCAGCTCTTGTTCTGCTTGCCGTTAATTTTTAAATTATCTATATTTTTTTCCTCTGGCAGCTTTTAAGATTTTTTTTTTCCCTTCATTGCTGTTCTGCAGTTTCCTTCATTAATGTTCGGCACTCAGTGATTTGTACTTGTATAGAGCCTTCATTTCTTTTCAACTCAGTATTTAATGACTTCCTAAATCCAAGAATGGCTAGATTTCATTGTCAGGGTAATTCTTACCCGGTATTGTTTTAAATTCTGCCTCCCTCCACTTTTCTCCTTAACATGTCTGGAAATCTGGTTAGATGAGTTTTGAAATTTCTCTCTCTTTTTTCCATTCTTATTTAACCTCGTGAACCAATATCCTCACACTACAAGTCACCACCAATTGTGGTATGTTCCTATGGGCAAACTGTGACATCAATATTTACCTTTCCTAAAGATTGGTACTTTCTTAATTATTTTTGACCTATTACAAATAGTCTTAATTTTCTTTTTTTTCTTATTATACTTTAAGTTCTAGGGTACATGTGCACAACATGCAGGTTTGTTACATAGGTATGTATGCGCCGTGTTGGTTTGCTGCACCCATTAACTCGTCATTTACATTAGGTATTTCTCCTAATGGTATCCCTCCCTCAAACCCCCACCCCATGACAGGCCCTGGTGTTTGATGTTCCCTGCTCTGTGTCCAATTGTTCTCATTGTTCAATTCCCACCTATGAGTGAGAACATACAGTGTTTGGTTTTCTGTCCTTGCAATAGTTTGCTCAGAATGATGGTTTCCAACTTCATCCATGTCACTGCAAAGGACACGAACTCATCCTTTTTTATGGCTACATAATATTCCATGGTGTATATGTGCCACATTGTCTTAATCCAGTCAATCATTGATGGACATTTGGGTTGTTTCCAAGTCTTTGCTATTGTGAATAGTGCCACAGTAAACATACATGTGCATGCGTCTTTATAGTAGCATGATGAGCCTTAATTTTCTACATGCAAAGGTTATATTAACAGCTATGTTAGTATCAGATTAAATTCACCAGAAAATTAAGACAATTCTAAATACATACACAGCCAAAACACAACTTGAAAAATTGAAATAACTGCAAAAAAATTGACAATTTTGCAAACATACTAGAAAATGTGAACATTTTGCTTTCATTAACATCACCCTGATATATCCAACAGATTATAAAAAGCAGTAAAATTTTTAATGTAACTATTATTTTGACTTATTGGTCATATACCAAACATTGCCTAAAATACATTCTTTTCCAAACTGTAGGACAAATTTTAAAAATTAAAAATATTTTAAAAATTGAAGATGCATTAAAGATAATCAATTCTTTAAAGCAAAAATAACACCACTATATTTAGGGTGTATAAAATTTGTAAAAGTAAAATGTACAAAAGCAGGAAAACAACAAAGCAGTGGAGGTGGTCATATACGCTTAAAAAAATTTCTTCACTCTACTTCAAGTGTTATATTGTTCTTAGGTGGATTGGGATAAGTTTAAGATGTGTATTGTAACTCTAGATCAATTAACAGAGAACAGATACAAGGAAATAAAGCTAAAAGCCAAGAATGGAGATAAAATAGAGTAATAAAAAATACTCAATTAATCAAAAAAATGGGAGAAAAAAGAAAAATGAAGTATAGGTGGGTCAATTAGAAACATTTTCTAATACATATTTTCATGTTTCAAATTAGAAAGTAACAAAATGTAAATGGCCTCAGCATCGCAATTAAACACAGAGATTAGAAAAAACGTATTTTAAAAAAGAACAAAAGACATGTTATTATACACATATTTCAATTTTAAAAAACAGATATGTTAAACAAGAAACTATGAAAAGATATACACTGCTAAAACTACTTTGATAAAAGGTGAAATAACTATATTAATATCATGTAGGATAGGCTTCAGGACAAGGACTAATGCCAGAAATAAAAAGGTATGTCATAATAATAAATGTCTGTACACACCTATTAATAGAGCTTCAAAATAAATGGTGCAAATGACGTAAATGAAAGAAGAAACAAAAGCTGTCACACTTGGAAATTTCAACACTCATGTCTCAGGAATTAGCAGGTTAAGTAGACCAAAAAATTTAGTGTAAAGAAGACATGAATAATATTAAAAATCAATTTGACTTAATTGACACTTATGAAACACCATTAATTTTGCCATCAACAGCAGAATGAATATTCTTTTTAGGTGCACTTGGAACATTCGCCAAAATAGTATATGTGATAGGCCCAAAAACAAGTTTCAATAAATTTGATAGGATTTATGTTACACAAAGTGAGTATAAAGAATATATATTGTTCTCTAATACTGTAACAAACTAAGAATGCCTTCCCTTACTGCTTTTGAGTGTTGTACTAGCAGTCTTAGCCTCAGCATTAAGACAGGCAAAAGAAATAAAAGGCATATACATTGGAGTTAGAAAAATAAAGCTCTATTTACTATAAAAAGACATAATCTTGTGCATGTAAAATCTTAGAAATCTACAAAAATGCCACTAAAATTAATTACTTACAGAGTTCACAAGATACAAGGTCAATATGAAAAAAAATCAGTTGTATTTCTGCAGTGTAGGAATAAATAATTTTTAGAAACATATTTTAAAAACAATATATCAAAAACATAAAAATGGAAATAAATATAATAAAATGTGTCAAAAACCTTACTCCCAAAGATATTTAAATACGTAAATACTCATGCAAATAAAGACTGTTAAGGTATCAACTCTCTCCAATCAATGCACTGAAATAATAACTGTTGTTAAGATGCCATATCTCTCCAAGTTACTCTACTGATTCAATGCAATCTCAATAAAAGTCCCCACAGATATTTTGTGTCATTGTCTGTGTGTGTGTCAATTGAAAAGCTGGTTCTAAAGGCAAAGAACATAGAACAGCCCAAACAATTTCAAAAAGAAGAATGAATTTGGAGAACTTATACAATCTGATGTATAAACTTAACTGAAAAGCTAAGGTAATCAGGAGAATATAATACTGGGAACAGATATTAATCAATTACAGAATATCGGTAGGGTCTATTGATTTCTGACAGTGATGCCAAGAAAGCTCAACGGAGGGAACATGGTCTTCTAAAAAACATGATGCTGGAATCTGACTCTTCATCTGCATGGAATAAAGTATCTCTCAACTCCCCCCGACTCAACCACACACACACACACACACACACACACACACCCGCAAACCAAAATAGAACAAATAATAACGTAAAAGCTAAAATTATAAAACTATGGTAGAAATATGAAAAAATATTTTAACAACATTAGGATAAGCAAATATTTACTTAATAAATATTTATTTAATAGTAAAATCACTAACCATTAATGAAGAAATGACTATTTGGTAAACATACAGTGGAACACAATGGAGTTCCTAGGAACTCAGGGAAAAGAAAGACAACAGTACATATCATAACATTGAATGAAACTTGAAACCTCTATGCTGAGTGAAATTAGCCAGACAGTAAAAATTATTTGTCACATACACACAAGTCTAAATGAAGCAAGAATCATATGGTGATAGAAAGCAAATTAGTGGTTTTCTGGGTCACTTGGGAGAAAAGGGTTGTCTAGTTTGGGACGTGAAGAAACTTTTGGGGATGTTGGAAAGAATCTATATGGATTGTGGTGGTGTTCTATGTGCACACGTTTTCAATAGTTTAAAATAGGTACATTTTGTTGAATGCATATTATACCACAATAGGGTTGATTTTAAAAGTTAAGCGCATGCTGGGCTATAAAGAAAGTCTTCACTAAATTTATGACTTAGAATCCTTCTGTCTGCCCTCAACAATTAAACAATTTCTCTGATCCTAAGTTTCCCAAGTCCTTATCAATTTCATTAAGATGAAAAGCAATAATGTGTAAGGCATGTGAAAAGGGCACAATAAATGTTGATTTGCTTTCCTCATCCTATCTCCCACTTACAGAAACATTCTAATAACTTATAGAAATATTCTAATTGAAAAATTGTGGCTTCTTTACTTTTGCTATGCTTTTCTAATAAATTTTACCATTCATTTGTTACAACTCTGCCCCTAGGTCATTAGACCACGATGTGTGCTATCATTGTTAGAAGTAGTTGCTGTCTTTCATTCAGAGAGTACATATGTGATCTGCCAGTTCTATCAGCTAAACAATATTTTATATAAGAAGCAGATATTTGCTGAATTGATTTAAATTTTGGTACTCATATTCTAAGTAGTCTGAGTCCAGTCATTTTTTATTTTAAAACTTTTTATTAAATATATGCTATATATCGTGGTAAATTTTCTGTAGTGATAGAAAAATGAAAAAGATCACAGCATCATGTAACTAACATCTCAAAAAAACTATTGAAGGTATAACTAAGAAAACTGAGCAGGAGAATTTTCATGGGAAGATAGTTGTTTAAATATTTTCTGGATGGCAATTAACTTATCATCTGGTTGCTTCTAATATTTTTTATTGTGACTTAGTAAAAGCACCAATCAATTTATTAGAGGAAAAAAATCAGTTGAATTTAGGACTATTTTCCAAGCATATATATAAGAAGTAAAAATAAAATCTTATAGATCACTGCATGCATTATCAGTTTTCTGACTTATTACAAATCCAAGTTAGTTTTGTTTAGTTTTACTTAATTCAGATACTGTTTCTAAAACTAATAAATATCAGAACTAGTGTCCTGATCTAGAAACTTCCTCTCTTAAACCTATTCAAGTTAGACAAACATCGTCAAGCATAGTCATCTCAAATTACCTTGAGTAAATCTGTTCACTGAAAATCAGATGTCTGGTCATATCAGATGTTAATTATTTCAATTACTTTCCAGGAAGAAATACATCATCAGCAACAAAAAAATGATCCGTGATTGTGAAAGGTATTCCTTTTACGAATATTTAGATTTCTAGTTTTAATCTCTTTAAATTTCATACTTTAAAAATTGATTTGTTTGACCACATTTCAAAAAAAAAAAAAAATTCAAAGTTGCTGCATGCGAATGTTAAAACCTGTGACTTCTCAGATGAGTTCATGTTTACCAGCAGGGCTCACCCTAAAGGCCGGCTGAACATCCAGTGTACTTTCCCTTCACTGTGGTCAGTGAATCAGCAAGTGTTACAGGAGTTCAGTGTGAAATGCCAGGTGCTATTTCAACAGTCCTTCTTTCACAATGCTTAGGGTGGGGTCACTCTGGTAGACCCTGATAAGGTTACTGGAAGTGAGTTCCTGGGGTGGTCAAGTTAACATCCTCTAAGCTCATGCTCTCTGAATGTAGAAGGTAGTCACAGAGACCTGGTTCCCTTTTTTGGGCTAAAGGCTACTCAACCGCAAGCTGCTTATTAAACTCTGTCTGGAAAATATTATTCACTGAAATCATGTCTCAATAGCACCAAGTTTAATTTTGTAATTAACCAAACCATCTGTCATTGCAAGCCTCTCTTAAGGGCATCCAAACGGGAGAACTTGTAGAACCTTGCATGGTGAGTGGTAGTGAATGGCTGCGAGAAGGAAATGGTATGAATTTCAAATGATAGCTACAAATAGATTGTCAACTTACCGACTCAGAACAAACTACTTTCCTAAAGAGATGCTCCTGCATCTTTCCGTAAACAGATTATTGCCCTTTTCATAAAATGTTTAGCTCTTTGCTTTATAAAATAAAGTTCATATAAACATAAATGCTGCTGCAAAGGACCATCCATCTGTGTTTTTGCTGTGTGTGAATAACAGCAACATTTCCTTGAAAACTTAAGAATAATTAGTAAATAATCAACAATGAGTATTAATCAGTTATATAATTTATTCTTCCTTCTAGATTTCAAGGCTTTCTGTCTTGCTGCATTAAACATACATAGGTACTTACAATACATGCAAATCAAAAATATCAAGAAATAAAATCTCTAGAGGTGATCAAACATTATTAGTTGGACATGCCTTGAATCAGGTTTGAATTAGGTTTAAATATTTAATGACGCATATTTGGATCTGGCATCATCCAAACAGTTCTGAACTAATATCCCAGACAGGATCTTAAAGACAATTTTTTATTTTGGTGGTTTTGCTTTTGGATGTACATTTAAAAGTTATCAGAAAATTTGTATAATTTTAAAAATTAAATATTTTAAAACCTTAAAATCAAATACAGATACAACTATATCTTTATACTTGTAATATATTTACTAAATAAGGTGAAGTCACAATGATGGGAAAGTATTGTGAGTAATTCAATTTACACAATTTTTTTTCATCTTTTAGCAGTTTATATCATCAAATTTTGATACTATGTAATCCACAGGAGGGATGAATAAATGCCAGAAAAATAATGGTGATAAATACATGTTGACTGTTACACTTCCTCAATACCTTGGTCCACTGGTATTTAAAGTTTTAATTAATAGCTGAATAGGTGCTTTAATGGTCAAGTAGGATATTTGGTTCTCAATAACCTGTAACATCTTAAAGTTAATATTGAAATGCCACTTACATACATCCTTTCCTCTAGTGGTGAGGATGGACAGGAAAAAGCAGTTCTAGACCCTGAACAAGTTGGTTTGTATGGGTTAGCTATTTTCCGATGAGATCAGTCTAGTGCTGCCACCTGCACTCCAAAAGATTGGTCCCAAAGGAGTGATGATGTCATTATGCCAACACCATCACATCTCAGTGTTATTATATTGAGTCAGCCAAACTTGGCCCCATATTGGTCTGGTTCCTGTTCTTCTGACTTTAACCCACACCGTTTGGAAATGGTATTCTTTGTGAAAAGATTAATGGCTTCAGTTCTAATTACCTTAATTATCAGCTACTCTCTAATATGAATGTTATCTGGATAATGACTAAAAATTATGAAAATCAACCTCAAATAAAACAGGTTTTACCCTTTAAAAATAACATAGCTAATATCCTACTTATGACAACTTTTCCAGTATGTAATCTTACATGAGAACTATACTCGTATAGTTAATCAGTTGCCAGAAAATGATTGCCAGTAAAGGCAGAGGAAGAAAAGAAAGACATTAAGTTTTCCTAAATTTCAAGCTATTTTCACCAGTAAAAGAAAAAGATAACTCAACTAGGTTATTCTAGACTGGAGGGATATGTACAACTAATATTTCACAAATCTCACTAAAGATGCTAGAGGAAAGAGCTCACCAGGATGAGTGAAGCTATTGGATGTGTAACTCCTAATTATACACCTATATTGATTTTTTATTAGCACACAACTGTTAAATAAAACACTAAGTGCTTTTCCCATGTCATGTTTTCAGAATTTCTTTTGTCAAAACATATTTCAAAATTCAAAAACATATTTTGTCCCTTTGAAGTACATCTATAATTGTTCACCTTAGATTTGGAACTTAGTTTTAAGTAGCACACAATTATTTTATGAAATTGAGCTAAGCAGTAAAACTCCTTACCTTTGAAGATTGCTAGATTATTTTCTTAAAAGATAAATGAAACAACAACAAAAAGAAAGGGGATAATTCCATTCCAGTACTGAAATTAAAACACTATACATAATCCACATTAGAATTTTTAGAAGTTATGGAGTATCTGAAAGGTACATACTTAACATTTCAATTAAAAATAATTAAATTAAAAGTAGAAACCCAATAGTTATGAAGAATGTTTGCCTATTATTGTTTATCTGAATGGGACTAGTTTGAAAAGAGAAAATCTTTTCCAATCCCACCCTCCCTTCCCATCTTAGTAGAAAAACAAGATGAACAAGGTAGTAATCCATTATGACCTTAAGTCAATTATCTTTAAGTAAAAGATCTTGTTGTAAGAAAAAAAAAACAAAAACTAGTTCTACAACTTTTAAATTCTTTGTACTTTGTTACAACTAACATTTCCAAATTGTCCAGATTAAGCAATGTTTCCCCCTTATCTATTTAACTATACTTTAAAATCTTATAAATGAAGTTGCAAGTATGAGGAAGGATAAGGAAATTCTATCCATTTGCACTGGAGTAAATAAAAGACTGGAAGAAAGTAAAGATAAGAAAGATAAGAAATTACACAGGGAAACTAAAATTATTGTTTTAAAATATCTCTTTTCATTGTTATTACATATGTCATGCTTATCATTTATCAGCAGACCTTATGTTGGTAAAATCAGTACAGATTGGGCTGGTTATATGCTGCTGAGTCATCCAGTTTGGAAATTTACCAGTTATAAATCACTACAGTTCAACCTCTTTGCTACCTCCACACATATTTCTAAGTAGTTACAGTCAGAACAACAATGAAAAAAGAAACCTTACAGTTTTAGGTTTGTTCAAGATTCAAACATCACTAATAGCCTGGGTGCAAAAAAGCATATTACCTTTCCTAAATGATTTTCAATAAGTTTGACTTATATAATTATACTATTCTATCAAAATTGGATATAATGTAAGTCAAATCCTGTTTACCAAAAAACATCATTTCCAGATAAGTCAGACTAATTGTAAGTGCTGCCTTTCAAAACCTAACCATGAGTTTATTATTGAGTACGATGAGAAGAAAGAAATATTTTCACATTTAACTTGGTTTTGGTGCAAGTTATCATCTAAAAAAAGTGGTTGATTGTTTTAGAATTTTAACATCCTATTTGAGTCTTTAGTTGACTTCAGCTAGAAACTATTAAAAATTTTCTAATGCTCAATTATTATTGTTTTAAAATTATTTTAAAATTTATTTTAATAAAACACAAAACATGAGTTTTTGTAATTAATTTCAGAAAATCACACACAATGGAAATTACCTTAAGTATTTTATCTGTATTTAAAGAGAAAGAGAAAGGATAAATATTAAAGCATTCTATATTTTGAGATAATGTTTTAGAATTTAAAAAACTGTCATAATTAAAATAACTGTGATAATTAAAATAATTTCTGTTTGTTGTAGTTAATTCCTTGGCTGTAATATTCAATTGCTTTGAATGTGTTTTTATAAAATATGCTTTCAGAGCTTTCAAAAGGTTAAAGACTTGGAATGAACCCAAAAGCCCATCAATTATAGACTGCATAAAGAAAATGTGGCACATATACACCATGGAATACTATACAGTCACAAAAAAGGATGAGTTCATGTCCTTTGCAGGGACATGGATGAAGCCGGAAACCATCATTCTCAGCAAACTAACACAGGAACAGAAAACCAAACACCACATGTTCTCACTCAGAAGTGGGAGTTGAACAATGAGAACATATGGGCACAGGGAGGAGAACATCACATATCAGGGCCTGTCGGGGGTGGGGTGCTAGAAGAGGGATAGCATTAGGAGAAATACCAATGTAGATGATGGGTTGATGAGTGTAGCAAACCACAATGGCACATGTGTACCTATGAAACAAACCTGCACATTCTGTACTAGTATCCCAAGACTTAAAGTGTAATAAAAATAAAACAAAAGAAAAGAAATAAAAAGTTACCTTTCCATCTTCATTACTTTTTGTTTCTGAAACATTCCTGACTGGAAGACAGACTTTAGGGAGTTTAAACACACACTAATTTATGTGGACCAGTTGAGAGAGTTTCTCCTGAAATGAATCATTCTGATAATTTTTAAAAACCTACTTCTATAGGGTATATTATCGAATATTACAGAATTTATTGTGTCTATCAGGATGTTTGGCTGTCATATAGGACAACCTATCACAGTCTACATGCTAGCAAGAACACTTAATGTAATATAAAATCTGTGTAGTGGGCCTAATTCTGTCTCATTAATACTTCTTCTTTCATTTGTTATTTTTTATACCCTAAAACAACGTCTATGGAATGTCAAACTCTCTATCTTACTTTACCGACCGGGGTCAATTTTCATTGGCAATGTTTCATTATAGACTCCAACTCAAAAACAACATTGTATATTTCCTTATAGAAATTATGATAGTGATGTCTTATATTTCAGGCAACAATTATCTTTTCTATCAGCATCTGTCAGTATGAGAAGAACTAAAATTAGTCTCAGTTTGTTCATCAGTATCATGAGTGATAATTATTTCCTTTTGAATCTGTGAGTAGGAAAAAACCAATTATTAACCTAGCTGTATGTATATAGTTTCCATATAGCAGGAATAAATAAATATGCATATATATATAATATATATATAGAACAAGCAAATTTGTATGTTAATTCTATTATTTCTCATCCCTCTTACAGGAGTGAGTCATAAGCAAAGTAGTTAAGAAGTAAAGTCTGAATCTGACTGCGTCAATCAGGGTGGGTTTACACTTAGGTTCTAATTCTAACAACTCTACCTAGTTTGCAAATATGGCTAAAACACTTGTTTTTTCCTACTGCCTGTTCTTTCCACCCTGTCCCCACCACATATCACCTTCCCCAAATTAACACCTCCTATCCCAACCCCAAACATTCTGGCTCCTCTTGATAGCTTATAAACCCTGTATCAAACACCTGTGTGTGTAATTTGTTCCAAGAGAAAACATGATCTCTCATCAGAAGCAAATAAAGCATATGGCATTTGATTCTCTAAGCACATCCTCAAATATTTTAAGCAACTTCTTGATTTTCATAATTCTGACTTCTGAAGTGCTTCCTTTTTTTACCTCAATTTCAAAATTACTAGGTATCATATGATTATTGTAAAGCTGTGCATTTTGCAAATCAACCTCAATTATTATTAGACTTTGCTTTTTCAGCAGGAGAAATAAATTCCCCACAGTGGCCTTTCATTTGCCTCTCAGCATGGTCTCGTTCCTAAAGAAACTTGAATCTGAATTTACTTCCTCTTTACTGGTTGGAAAACAAATGTTTGATTTGGGGCGAGCATGAAAGTGAGTTTTAAGCACACACGCAGGTAACAACGTGTCCCCAGCACAACCTCAACCATTTAGGAAGTTTCAAATTCCCAGGAATATAAATTGTTTCACAGACCCAGCAAAGTGCTGGGGGAATAGTAGGTAAGCAATTTGGGGGACTTCAGAAATGCAAGTACCCCAAGTAACTTACTGCATTCTGCCTTCATTCCTTCCTTTAAGCTAGAAAGACGTGGGGGAATGTTGCCAACCTATTAGCATTTCCAGAACTGAAATATTCTCTTCCCAAGACGGTACTGTTGCAATGATAACAAGACATGTGGAGCCCAACTTGCCTGGCTCTCTTCAGGTTTGTAGAGAATATGGTAGTTTTACAGATCTGTTTCACCTATGATAAAAAGCGGAAAGGTTAAAAACCTATACTTCTAGTTCATGCCTTTTTTTTTTCTCCTTTTGACTTTCTTTTGCCAAGGAGTCTTTGTGCAGAGGCTGGTGAAAGTACGATCACAGCTTATACCCTTCGTGTCACATTATTTCTTAAGATCTCTTATTTTTCATATTTCCAGAGGTGGTAATCTCATTGCAGGACTAAAGTGGTGATGACTCTTAACAGTAAAGAGGGAAAGAAAAAACAAAGAAAGTAGGAGAACATTACATTTAATTGCAAGTGCAGTAGAAAATTTTATGTAAGCAATAGAATAAAACAAAACAAAATAAAACAAAACAAAATAAACCCTCCCTGCTCTGGAGAGGGAAAGATTAAATATTTAAATAAGATAGCTTATAAGAGGTGTCTAAGTCAAATAGTCTACCTTTTGTTTTTCTTTTAATCAACAACTTCCATTTCCCTCTATTCCCCCTATAAAGGCATTATGACTTTTAGTGAGTCCTGCCTTAATAAGCCATTCTAAAGATGAGTATATGATCAATTTATGTTTAAAAGCCTGCAGAGGGGCCCAATTATAGAGTAGACTGTTGGTATAAATTGTAATAGTTTATGTCAGGAAGTTCTTTTATTTTTTAGATAAAATTCAGTGTAACTGTATGTCATATTTACAGTAGAGAATACAATGTAAATAGTGCCTGCTGGAGTTGTGCAATATGGTGGTCCTCAAAACTCTCATTATTTGAGCTGCTCACTTCTAAAAACATTAGTTCAACTCTATAGTCATACAGGCATAATTTGGGGGAAGGAATACATTCAATTTCAAAACTCCTCAGTAAGAGAAAATTAAAGAATGGCAAACAAATGAGTAAGGAGAAATCTGAATACAGTTGTTAATAATATTATCCCCAGAGCATAGGTTCTTAGAATTATCACCTAGTCTCCTTTTGCGTATTTTGTTTCACTCATCTAGAGTCATTCAAGATGAATATGCACTGCAAGTCTACTGATTCCACCCAGTCTATTAAAATCACCTCTAAATCAAGTGTGAGATAGACTGCTGCCCCAAATCTTTAACTCAGAATTTTCTGTGTGACATTTAATGCTGATTCTGTCTCCTTGCCTACTGCATTTATAACTAAGGACCCTTTGAATATATTATTGTTGTTATTTGCAACTGTCTGGCAGCAGTTACACTAATTCAAGTTGATAAGCAGCTGTTTACATTCTTTAAGAACTCACGGTGGAATATGATGTAGTAGAACACCTGAAGAACTTTGTTTTGTGATATTATCATGACATAATGTAAAATACCATGGAACAGGTTACATTGCCCAAGTGTCACTACACCTTGTGTCAAAAACCTGAAACCTCTTTTGTCAGTTGGCTAATTGGCTTATTTCTCCAGAGATCCTCAGGTACATGATATTGGAATTCACAGTTCAGAGGGAGTTGACACACCCATTTATGTGCTTAGACATTATTCCTGCCTTCTAGTCTGTCAACCTCATCCTCGTCAGTTTAATGAGAGTCTACAGAGGGTGTGGTCTGGTTTTACTCAAGCAATCAATAAGTGACGGCAGCATAGGAATGTAAAGTGAACAAGCATGTGGCAAATAAATAGAAGGCAGAAAATAATGCCTTGCAAATAGACTCTGAAAGTTCATTTAAAGTTTAAAAATTTCACTATTTCTTAAGTTGTATTTTGGTAGGTTCATACATACAACTAAATTGACTCAAGTTTCAACCAAAACTATTTTTACAACCTACCTTCCTTCTAGGTAATACTCATTACCAAAATTTTATCTTGGTTACTCTGGTCTATGGAGTAACTGTAAATGACTCACTAATAGCTACTCATGAAGTTTTCTTCTGGGAATTACTTTCAATAAGGCAAGAGATTAATGTGGTGAAATACTTTATGAGCTGAAGCTATTATCTTTGTACTGAACAGAAGTCTAGATGTGAACACATAGATGTGTGTCTGCTCAAATGCTGAAATCCAGGACCTATTCTATACCAGAGTATTTGGAATGTATTTTACTAATTGTCCCATTGACTATTAAAGGAAATTTGCAATGAGAGAGAAAGATACATACAACAAACCTGATTCAGCATGGTCAAAAACTTGAAAGAAACCATTAATAACAACAAAAATAGTAGAAATCTCAAGAAAAATGGTTTTCCTTAGAAGATCATACTACAAGCCTACAGATCATATCTGCAGAACATATTCTTTTGTTCTTATTGGTAAAACCACTAATCTGACTTAATGTATGACATAAATACAAAATAATACTTTTAGAGAATTTTTTCCATGCCAAGTTTTTGGTCATAATTTATGTAATGAATTAGAAGTCAACAAAATAATGTGAAGATTAGAAGATAGGACGTGCCTCATCTTGAATTTTGGGTGATCATGGCCAATTGTACAGTTGTTCCTTGGTATATAGGTGGAGGATTACTTCCAGAAGCTCCTCATATTCCCAAACCCATGCACACTCAAGTCTTGCAATAAGTCCTGCCCAGTGTGTGTATATGAAGAGTTACCCCTCCATATATATGGATTTCACATCCAGAAATATTGTATTTTTGATTTGCAATAGGTTGAAAAACATCCACATGTGGACCTGCCTGGTTCAAATCTATGTTGTTCAAGGGTCAACTGTAGTTATTTTCTTAAAATGTCTGCTAAATTGTATAGTGTGTTTCTTTTGTCTAATAATAGGCAAGGTAAGTTCCATTAAAAAGTGTTTTTGAAACATGTATTGGGTTTTTACTATATTCAAAGCATATCCATGTATGTTGTTTGTCCTATACTTCATAATAATACATAGAAGTAAAAATAATTGTTCATGAATGTTTATCCTTAAAGAGACTAAACATCCAAAGTCAAGCACAATTAGAAACTTATACAGCTAGAGTGTAAACTCACTTGGCATGTATCATCAGGCCAGTAGTCTTCCCATTACATGAAAAGGAAACCAATGAAAATCACAGAAGTCATTCAAAACACAGTTCTTCTTGGCTCCCTCAAGGTCTAAGGCTTAGTAATTATTGTTAATTATTATTAAAGTTATCTTATTATTTGTTATGGACTAAATGTTTGTGTTATTGCTGCCCTGTGAGTTCATATACTGAAGTCCTAACCCACAATGTAGTAGTATCTGGAGATGGGGCCTTTGGAAGGTAAGAAGAGGTCATGAGTATGAGGCACTCATAATAGTATTAGTGGCTTGTAAGAAGAGATAAGAGCTCTCTCTCTCTCTCACACTCTCATTCTTTCCTGACTCCATGCCCATACAAAGAAGGGGTCATGTGAGCATACACCAAGGAAGCGGCTTCCAAAAATACAAGAGAAAAGACCTCAGAATGAAACCTGCCTTGCCAGCGCTTTGATCTTGGACTTTCCAGTCTCTAGAAGTGTGAGAAATAAATTTCTGTTGTTGAAGCCGTTCATTCTATGATATATTTTTTATGGCAGCCTGAGCGACTAAGACATCATCTTATGTGAAATAAACTGACTATAATCTTACTTGAAGAAGTAATATGAAGGTGAGGAGGTTAGTGAAGAGGAAGATCAATTTCTTCCTCCCTCCTGGAAGATACATTTTCATTGGATTGGGAGGCACTACTACTTGCTAAATACTACTTGCTAATAGTACTACTTGGCATATATACCAATTACTCTTCTATCAAATCTCAAGTCTCCTCCCAGACTTAAGTCTATGGTTTATCTTTATAAAATAAAAATATGGACTAGGGATCCATATGTCCAATAACATATTCAGTAAATTATATTTTCATACTTCTTTACCTCATTCTAGATTTATAATCAAATGTTGAAGTTATGTGTCAAAATAATTTATCAGGATTTTGGTTGAATATTAACTCTTCTCAGGTTTTCTCTCTAGCTACTATCAATCTGAGAAGGAACAACTCATCAACACATGACATTGATGAAGAATTCAACCAAAGCCTGAGCTCTCTTCAGACAATGAGAGAAGATTTGCATGTAACAACTGGGGACATATAATTTTAACTTTTACAATGAAGATAGACTACAATATTCAGGATTACTTGTAGGAATTAAGTGATAATCACTCATTGTTTAAGGTAGATTCAGCTCTTTGTGGTCACAGGAGTTGAAAAAGATAACAAGCATTTGAAATGCAGCAAACACAGTCTAGAAAGTCAGTATTACATGTTTTTAAAGCCGAAATGGAAACAAACCAGAAGTGAGCTAGAAACTAAGTTCTTGAATAATAAATAGCATGCTAAATGGAGGAGAGTAGGCACACTTTGATAACAATACTGTTCTCATCAGAAAAGCATCAAGAATCTGGAAAGATAAACAACTGAAGAGACAGGAAGAGGTTTGCTGAGAGAGGAGGTAAGACTCACAACTGTAATATTGTGTAACTGTTTTTTGAGGCCCACTTTCACTTCTCTTTGTCATATTATTTAAGTGTTTCAAAGTAAAGGACAGACAATCCACTGATACTTGCCAATTTGCTAGCAGCTCATTAGAATAGACAACTGGTAGCACTTTCAATTAAGTACGCTTTAGCTCCTAAATATGCATTGAATTTATATTTAAAGGATCTGTTACTGCATAGTAATTACACAGAGCCATGAGTACTGGAACCTGGCACATCCCAGGTTCCCTAAACACAGCAGTGCACTGTCAGGCGAAATTGGAAAGGCTTGACCAAGTTCCTCCCAATGACACATTCTTCACTAATCTTTAAATCAACATAACCTTAATCTTCTCTAATCATGGAAGTATATAGCTCTCATTATAGCAAATGTGGAATGTCAAGCAAACTACAAAAAGACAAATTTATATTCATTTTTATATATAAATTTTTGTTCTATGCAATTTTGGGAAGTGCTTTTATTATTAAAGCCACTCTGCTTTTAAAATGATGTTTTCTACACGTAAACCCCTCCACTTCCCAACGATCAGCTTTTTCTCCTCTTCAGAATAACAATTTCTGCAATAGAAAATAGCAGATTTTTCCTTCTCAAAGGGTACTTATTTTCCCCTTCCTACATTATAATACTACAAATTGGTGTCTTATAACGTACATACTCTAGCTTCTATGAAGAGTTTCTTAATGAAAGTGCCTTAAGAGTCTCATGTGCCGCACATGGGATGCAGGTGTGTGGAGCTGTGCATGGCTCCCCCTTAGGGAAAGTGTGCGGGACCTGGGTCTTGTGGAGCCCCTGGAGTCAGATGCCTTTGGCCGTAGACACTCTTCTGCTTTACCCCAGTCTGTCACACAAATCTCATTTGTTTTTTAACGCTGTGAAGAGGACTGGGAAACTATGCTTTTCTATTTGGAAAACCGTGTAGTCCATGCTCTTGTCACATAAAGCATATGGCCACAAAGGCATTCTGACCACATTTACCTTAATGGGAGGAAAATATTAAAACTTTAAGTGTTTTGATATGAACATTATGCTGGGTTAGTCATAGGATAAAACACTAATTTAAACAATCATGCCTTTAAAACTTCTTAACATAATTTTTTTTTTTTTAAATTTAACTTCTTTTGACAAACACAAATGATCTACTAACTGGTCTTCTGAAAGTTTTGTTTAGGCATCATCCCAGGTACAGACATCTTGATCTGTGTTATTTCTACCACAAGTACCTATAACAAATTTCATTCCATCAGGTCAGTACCCTACTGGGTGATTAACTAGTAATTTGACAAACCATTTGTGGTTAAGTGGATTGATGTATTGGCTTATTTAGATAACATTTGCATTTTGATAGGGACTATCAGTTCTCCTGGATGGCAGGAAGTTCGCGTGATGCTTGCTTGACTAACCTCTGGACAAAACGTCTGATTCATCGATTCATAGCCAGTGCTTGATTTTTCTTTGTTTGTTTTGTTTTGTTTTGAGATGGAGTTTCACTCTTGTTGTCCAGGCTGGAGTGCAATGGCGCAATCTTGGCTCACTGCAACCTCCGCCTCCAGGGTTCAGGTGATTATCTTGCCTCAGCCTCCTGAGTAGCTGGGATTACAGTCATGCACCACCACGCCTGGCTACATTTGTGTGTGTGTATATATATATGTGTGTGTATATATATATATGTGTGTGTGTGTGTGTGTGTGTGTGTGTGTATATATATATTTTAATTGAGACAGGATTTCTCCATGTTGGTCAGGCTGGTCTCAAACTCCCGACCTCACGTGATCCACCCGCCTCAGCCTCCCAAAGTGCTGGGATTACAGGCATGAGCCACGGTGCCCAGCCTGTTTGCTTTTTAATGAATTAAAGAGTGGGTGCACTCTAGTAGAGATAGATAATTGCAACAGAAGTCACTATAAGTTCCTTTGAATCATAACTACTGGTTGTATGTCTGTCCCATCTACAGGGTTATCAGTGCTGGTTTACAATAAGACTAATGGAATGTTCTTTTCATGGCAGAAGAAAAGAGAATTTACACATGTTTGAGAGGTAAAGATGAGTAGTTGTTAAACTGTCATGTCTAGACTGGACTGTGTGAGGAAAATACTTCTTTGGCATTTCTTCCTAAATGATTCAGATTCACAAGAATAAAAAGTGTGTTAATCTTTTTATTAAGAGCAATTTTGAAGGATTTACACCATGTATAGAACCACTAAAAGTAAGACATGCTGACTGATAATGAAATAAGGAATCTTTCCACTTTTGTTTCTTTGCTATTGTGACACATTTTATTTTGAAATTAAACTTCTCACATTTGGATGGGAACAGAGTATGTTCTTTAAACCCTAGTAAGGAAAACATGCAGAATGGCTTTGGATTAGAGGACATAAGGTATTTCTCTCAGTGGCAAGCCAGTTTTCATGAGGGGGCGGTGTGCTCCCCTGCACCCATCTGCAAGCCTGTGAACAGACCTTCCACCAGGTGTCCACCCCAAGCACACACAGAACAAGAAGAAGGTGTCCCAGTGGAGAAGAGGGATGGCCCTACAATAAATTACCCAGACACGATGTTCTAGCTGGAGATTGTACCAAATTAATTGGAGAGGGAAAACAAATAACACCATGCTTCATTATACACAAGGCATCTCTCAACTATACGTATTTTTTTCAAATGAAAATGGATTCATTAAGAAAGTAACTTTTTAATGCCACACATCACATCACTGTGTGTAGTAGTAAGAGGCACATCAAGAGGTATAAAGTATAATTTCTGTCTTCAACGAGACTGTAATCTACTTGGAAGTAAATATGCTGTAACATGAAAGAGAGGAAACAAGACACTTTGGTGAGCATTTGAGGTAAGTTTTAATATATGGTGCCACAACATTGTGTATAAACATTTCCCTTTAAGTGACAGGAGCCACTAAATTCTGTTGTGAAGAAAAGCGAAGCACAAGATGAACAACAGTCAAATGAACAATTGAGTGTAGTCTTTAAGACACAAGTCCTGGATTTAGACTTTGTGTACAAGTCTCAACTCCACCATTTATGGAAGGTATAAACATTATGGAAAGAGGAAAATTAAGGGAGGAGAATCAATGCAGGGGCTGGCAGTGGTAAGACATAAACTTAGAGAAGTAGGTAATGTTTAGGTCAGAGCTTTCAACTTGAATGCCATCTAAAGATTTTTTTTTCCAGTAGAGGATGGGAGAAATTGTCCACTAAAGGAGGAGATTGTCTTACGGAAAGTGCAATTCCTGCTTTAGATGACCTCGCATATTAGAAATACACAAAACAAATGTTGTACATTACAGATGAGGTTATCTGGAATTTAGGATCTGGCACTCAGCAGTCGCCAATAAAATTAATAAAATTCGTAACCCTGAAGGTTCACTTTGTTGTTCATACCAATCTGTCCTCAAGAAAATACTCTTCCACATCTCTTGTCCAAAGTCCTTAGAAAAAAAAAAAAAGACACTTGCATCCACATACCATGAAGATGTAAGACTTGTACTCCTGCTGATGCCAGAGGGAGACAATGCTTCAGAGAGCATGGGACATTTAAGCAGTGGAAGTGCTTGGTAAGAGAAAATACTCTTTTTTCTTTTTTTTAAAATCAAATTATTCCTCTCAGAAAGTACGCATGCAACACATTTTTATGAACTAGTACCATTTCCCGGGAATGTCAAGCTTCCATTTTGTTTCCTCTTTTCCTGTTCTAATTTGAAGTTCTAGAGACACTCATGAATTAGCACAATTTTTACAATAGTTGCTCTTACTGGCTATGGAATATTTTTCAATGTGAAAAATTTAATGGCTTTTTTTCACTGTAGGTCTAGGTGTAACATGGCGATGCAAAGTACCATTTTTGTTGTTGTTGTTGTTGTTCTTTTTGAGACATAGTTTCTGTTGCCCTAGGTGGAGTGCAGTGGCATGATCACGGCTCATTGCAGCTTTGACCTTCCTGGGTTCAGGTGATCTCTGGCCTCAGACTCCTGAGTAGCTGGGCCTACAGGTGTGCACCACCACACCAGGCTCATTTTGTACTTCTTGCAAAGATGGGTTGCACCATGTTTCCCAGGGTGGTCTCAAACTCCTGGGCTCAAGCAATCTCCCTGCCTTGGCCTCCCAAAGTTCTAGGATTATAGGCATGAATCACCACACCCAGCCAAGGGATCAATTCTTTATATCTGGAATAGAACACAGAAGAACTGCAATAGTTTTATTTTTAATAACAGAATTTTTTAAAATTTTATAAATCTTTCAAAATTTGAATTTAAAATTTTATTTAATTTAAATAATTGAATTTATAATTTATTTTTGACTCTTAATTTGTTTTTGAAGTGTAGTCTCATAATATTGCCCAGGCTGGAGTGCAGTGGCA
>NW_012110186.1:183877-192648 GCF_000951045.1 Mandrillus leucophaeus | reverse complement strand
CACACATCACATCACTGTGTGTAGTAGTAAGAGGCACATCAAGAGGTATAAAGTATAATTTCTGTCTTCAACGAGACTGTAATCTACTTGGAAGTAAATATGCTGTAACATGAAAGAGAGGAAACAAGACACTTTGGTGAGCATTTGAGGTAAGTTTTAATATATGGTGCCACAACATTGTGTATAAACATTTCCCTTTAAGTGACAGGAGCCACTAAATTCTGTTGTGAAGAAAAGCGAAGCACAAGATGAACAACAGTCAAATGAACAATTGAGTGTAGTCTTTAAGACACAAGTCCTGGATTTAGACTTTGTGTACAAGTCTCAACTCCACCATTTATGGAAGGTATAAACATTATGGAAAGAGGAAAATTAAGGGAGGAGAATCAATGCAGGGGCTGGCAGTGGTAAGACATAAACTTAGAGAAGTAGGTAATGTTTAGGTCAGAGCTTTCAACTTGAATGCCATCTAAAGATTTTTTTTTCCAGTAGAGGATGGGAGAAATTGTCCACTAAAGGAGGAGATTGTCTTACGGAAAGTGCAATTCCTGCTTTAGATGACCTCGCATATTAGAAATACACAAAACAAATGTTGTACATTACAGATGAGGTTATCTGGAATTTAGGATCTGGCACTCAGCAGTCGCCAATAAAATTAATAAAATTCGTAACCCTGAAGGTTCACTTTGTTGTTCATACCAATCTGTCCTCAAGAAAATACTCTTCCACATCTCTTGTCCAAAGTCCTTAGAAAAAAAAAAAAAGACACTTGCATCCACATACCATGAAGATGTAAGACTTGTACTCCTGCTGATGCCAGAGGGAGACAATGCTTCAGAGAGCATGGGACATTTAAGCAGTGGAAGTGCTTGGTAAGAGAAAATACTCTTTTTTCTTTTTTTTAAAATCAAATTATTCCTCTCAGAAAGTACGCATGCAACACATTTTTATGAACTAGTACCATTTCCCGGGAATGTCAAGCTTCCATTTTGTTTCCTCTTTTCCTGTTCTAATTTGAAGTTCTAGAGACACTCATGAATTAGCACAATTTTTACAATAGTTGCTCTTACTGGCTATGGAATATTTTTCAATGTGAAAAATTTAATGGCTTTTTTTCACTGTAGGTCTAGGTGTAACATGGCGATGCAAAGTACCATTTTTGTTGTTGTTGTTGTTGTTCTTTTTGAGACATAGTTTCTGTTGCCCTAGGTGGAGTGCAGTGGCATGATCACGGCTCATTGCAGCTTTGACCTTCCTGGGTTCAGGTGATCTCTGGCCTCAGACTCCTGAGTAGCTGGGCCTACAGGTGTGCACCACCACACCAGGCTCATTTTGTACTTCTTGCAAAGATGGGTTGCACCATGTTTCCCAGGGTGGTCTCAAACTCCTGGGCTCAAGCAATCTCCCTGCCTTGGCCTCCCAAAGTTCTAGGATTATAGGCATGAATCACCACACCCAGCCAAGGGATCAATTCTTTATATCTGGAATAGAACACAGAAGAACTGCAATAGTTTTATTTTTAATAACAGAATTTTTTAAAATTTTATAAATCTTTCAAAATTTGAATTTAAAATTTTATTTAATTTAAATAATTGAATTTATAATTTATTTTTGACTCTTAATTTGTTTTTGAAGTGTAGTCTCATAATATTGCCCAGGCTGGAGTGCAGTGGCATGATCTCGGCTCTCCAACTCCTTACTTCAGGTAATCCACCCTCCTTGGCCTCCCAAAGTGCCAGGATTATAGGCATGAGCCATCACGCCAGACCTGACTTTTAACTTGAATATATGTGTTTGCCTGTCTAGTATAAAAATACATTTGAAAACATGGAATATCATAATTTTTCTATTTTGCATTTTCTTTTTTAAAATTTTATGAAATGATATACAAGTTTAATATATTGTGAATATCATTGCATTTTATTTTCATCCGTTACATCAGTTCTGCCATTAGAATTAAAATTATATGCAAATACAGCAATAATAACTTAGTAATTTTGCTAAAATTAGAAAATAAGAAGTAAATTATATTGAATAAAGAAATAATACTTTAGCAATTAATATATCTTTCTTTTGTTAACTCTCCAAATTTTACCAGCCCATCAGAAGAATAGCCATACTTTAAAAATAATACTTAAATTCTGTCTGATACTTCAATTATTTTCAGTCATTTAAAAACAGTTTTATGTTTTTAATTCCATCTTTATGAAGGCATATTTGGCAAATATGGGGGGAAATTTTATTTGACAGCTTTTAGCTTGATTTATAATTTTTAAGTACTTAGACAAATTGTGAGCCTACATATGTATTTTTGCCTTAGATTCAGTGAATCTTGAGGTAGACTGAGGAGACAAGAAGCCGTTAAGAACTCTTCCAATTAAATGCATTTTAGGAAATAATAATTCAAAAATTACCTGATTTAAAAAAAGTAAATGCATTGTCTCTTTTAATAATATTGCAATGAAAATGAAAATGCAATGTCATCAAGAAGCAATTTCTTCTCTCAGTTCTTTCTTGTCTATGCTGGCTTTGTTCTCACGATTATGGTGGCCAGTGGCTGCCACTTTCAGTCATACATTTTCCAGACTTAAATTCAGCAAGAAGAGGGAGCCTCTTTTCTGGGTTTCCTGCAAGAATCCAGCTATTCCTCTTAATGGACTTGTTTAGGTTATTTTTTCACACCAGGAGAAAGGCATATATTACCTGGCTTAGAATCAAACTACTAACTTCATCCCTGAACACTACACAGGAAACTTGCAATAAGGGTAGAAAGTGATAAATCCTGAAAAACAAATAAACAAACAAAATCCCAAAGCCAAAACAAAAACAAACAAACACACATAAAAAAGGCCTGCTGTAGGAGGAAGAGGGGAAGGGGCTGCAAGAGAGTCAAGCCACTACTGACCACTGATTGCGTTGGTTACAGATCACTGAGTGACCACGAAAGAATGAACTAAGCTGGCTAATGGGAGGTGAGGGAAGGAATTCAAGAAATATTAAGTACTGTCGATGTACTAGGATTGATGCAGAATAATTCTAAGGTTGTGGGAGAGAACCTGCAAGATCTTCAGATTTCTGTTTTCAGTAACAATGCAGTTTGAAATAGGAAATACAAGAAGAGTAGCAAGTCTAAAGGAAAAGGTGATGAGATCAATTTTAAAGATCTGGAGTATGAGGTGTTCTTAAGATTTCCAGGGGGAGATGGAAGATGGGCTTATCTTGGAGTTTAGTGGAAAAGTCTCCACTAGAGATATACCATGAAAATATGAGAATGGTGTTGGTTTCATGATTAATCTGATATAAGGGGCCTTTCTGGGAGTAAGCATGAATGTCCTAGCGCAAGAAGGGGAAGAGCCAATGGTGTCAACAAATAAATTTGAACTTATTTATTTATCAGTTGGGTAAGTTTTAATTAGACAGCTTAATGAGGTAGATTACTTCAAGATGTAACCAAATAAAGTTTTTAAGTCTATCAAAACAAGCACAACACCCTTAAATGTGCTGACCCTACCTATAAGAACTTGCCCGAAAGTGAGGCAGCCTCCCACTCCCACAGCGCTGCAGTATCTTCCTCAAACTGCAGAACTGGCAATGCTGAGCAGGCAGAACTTCCACCTGTCCTCAGACAGTAGCAGATTTAACTTACCTAAGTCCCATATGCTTATGGTCTCTGAATATCAAAAAAATTTAAACTGTCTTTTGAAACTGAGTGCTTCCACAATAAAATATTATAAATATGTTTTTAGAAATTTTCTCTTAAAAAGAGACTAAAATACAACTTGCCACAATTCAGAAAATAACAGTTTTCTACATGTGGGGAAAAAGGATATCTAACTTGTGGCCTATAGTTCTTGTAAATTAACAAAAATCAGTCAGTGGTAAATTACCTTTATGTAAAAAGTAAATGACTTTGAGAAGAAAAGAATATCCAGTTTGACAATTTATGGCTTAGATTTTGTTGTAGATGAAGAGCAGGTTTTAGATAGTTTTCTACCTAGTTTTAATGAAAAGTGACCTAAACAACTATAGAATGCTCATTATATAGTTAATAAATCTCAATAAATCATAGTGAATAAATGATTGAAGATTCAATTTGTTTTTAATTAAAAACAATAAATGCACACTAAATACATGAAATCTTTACTTGTGACATTAGTATGCAGCTGAAAATCTTTATTTTTTTTTTTAGGCGAAGAATCCATGCAGCAACCAGGACTATTAATATATATGTTAACAATATATTTACATACACCCACATATATACAGCAGTAGATAGCATATCTGTATGTATCTATACCTCTATATACCTTTATATATAGGCATGCATTATTTTTTTTCCACTTTATTATGCTTCACAGATTTTTTATAAATTGAAGGATTGTAGCAAGCCTGCATTAAGCAAGTCTACTCCTACAATTTTTCTAATAACATGTACTTCAGGTCTCTGTGTCATATTTTGGTAATTCTTATAATATTTCAATCTTTTAAATTTATATCATATTGTTATTATCTGTAATCATTGATCTTTTACATTACTGCTATAATTGTTTTGAGGTGCCACAAACCATGCCCATTTAAGATGGCAAACTTAATTGATCAATGCTGTATGTGTTCTGACTGCTCCACTGACTGGGTTTTCCCCAGTCTGTCTCCCTCTTTGCAGGCCTCTCAATTCCAGGAGACAACAATAATGAAACAGGTCAATTAATAACAATACAATGGATTTTTAATTGTTTACGTGAAAGGAAGAGTTGCACATCTCTCACTTCAAATAAAAAGCTAGAAATGATTACGCTTAGTAAGGAAGGCACGCCAAAAGCCAAGATAGTCCAGAAGCTAGGCCTTTGGGGTCAAATAGCTAACCAAGTGGCCAATGCAAAAGAAAAGTTTTTGGAAAGAAGTAAAAGTGCTCTTCCAGTGAACATGCAAATGATTAGAAAACCAAACATAAAGGTTAAACCAGCTACAATATTCCCTTAAACCAGAGCCTAATCCAGAGCAAGGGCCTAACTTTCTTCAATTCTGTGAAGCTTGAGAGTGGTGAAGAAACTGAAGAAGTAAAGGTTGAAGGCAGTAGAGCAGGTTGGTTAATGATGTTTAAGGACACAAGGCGTCTCCATAACATAAAAGTGCAAGGTGAAGTAACAAGCACTGATGTAGAGGCTGCAGCAAGTTATCCAGAAGATCTAACTAAGATCACTGATGAAGGTGGCTACAATAAACAACAGATTTTCAACATAGGTGAGACAGCTTTGTATTGAAAGAAAACATCATCTGAGACTTTCATAGCTAGAAACAGGAGTCAATGCATAGCTTCAAAGCATTGAAAGACAGCCCAGGTCTCTTGTTATTAGGGGCTAATGCAGCTGATGACTAAGTCGAAGCTAATGCTAATTGACCATTCCAAAAATCCTAGGGTCCTAAAGAATTATGCTAAATCTATTCTGCTTGTGCTCTATGCATGGAACAAGGCCTAGATGACAGCATATCTGCTTACAGTATGATTTACTGAACATTTTAAGCCCCTTGTAGAGATCTGCTGCTCGGAAATAAAGATCCCTTTCAAAATGTTGAAATCTTTGAAATCTTGACAATGCACCTAGTCGACCAAGAGCTCTGATGGAAATGTACAAGGAGATTAATGTTGTTTTCATGCCTGCTAACACAACATCCATTCTGCAGCCCATGAATAAAGGAATAATTCAAACATTCCTGTCCTATTATGTAAGACATACATTTTGTAAGGTTATAGCTGCCGTGGATAAAGATTTCCCTGATAGATCTGGGCACAGGAAGTTGAATACCCTCTGGAAAGGATTCACCATTCTAGATACTATTAAGAACACTAGTGATTCATGGGAGGGGGTCCAAAAAATAACATTAACAGGAGTTTGGAAGAAGTTGATTCCAACCATCATTGAATACTTTGAGGGGTTCAGGACTCCAGTGAAGGAAGTAACTGCAGATGTGGTGAAAAGAGCAAGAGAACTAGAATAAGAAGTGGAACCTGAAGATGCGATGGAATTGCTGCAATCTCATGATAAAATTTTGCTTCTTCGGGATGATCAAAGAAAGTAGTTTCTTGAGATAGAATACACTTCTGGTGAAGATGCTGTGAACATTGTTGAAATGACAATGAAGGATTTACAAAATTAGATAAGCTTGGTTGATAAAACAGGGGCAAGTTTTAAGAGGACTGACTTCAATTTTGAAAGTTCTACTGTGGGTCAAATGCTATTAAGCAGCATCACATGCTACAGAAAAATATTTTCTGAAAGAAAGATTGATGTGGTGAACTTCACTGCTATCTTATTTTGAGAAATTTCCACAGCTACCCCAGCCTTCAGCAACCACCACCCCAATCAGTCAGCGGCTATCAACATCAAGGCAAGAACCTCCACTTGCAATAAGATTAGGAGTCGCTGAAGGCTCTGATGATTGTTAGCGTATTTTAGCAATAAATTATTTTTAAAATTAAGCTATATGCATTATTTTAGACATAGAGCTATTGAACACCAAATAGACTACAATACAGCATAAACATAACTATTATATGCATGGGAAAACCAAAAACTTATGTGACTTGCTTTCATGTGATGTTTTTATTTCATTGGTCTGAAACCAAACCTGCAAGATCTTTGAGTTAGAGCTGTATATGTTGTATAGTACAAACTAAAATATAATGTGTTATGGTAGAAAGTTGAGTTGAGATAAAAATTTTACACACATATATGTACATATATGTGTGAAACACAATTACATTTTTTTCTCCTGGAAACATCTATTTTAAACATCTATTACAAGAAATCAATAGTAAATTTTCACTTTGGTTTTATAAAAACAATTTCTGTTAGCAGTTCTTAACCTTTTGAGAATAAAAGCCACTATATCTAATTATTAAATCATAGAAAGTAAAGGGATAGTACTATCAGAAATCACAAATTGAATTACATCAGGACTTAAAAACAAAATTTCTAATCAAATTGAATATTCAGGAGGAGGAATGTAAAAACTTGGAGTGGAAGAGATGGATGGACATGGGTTACAAAACTTGTAATCCAAAATGAACTTAAAAATGTAAAAAATTAACTTAAACAATTGTAAAACAATCTGAGTCAACAAAATATGAGTAAAGAAAGTGTCACTCCTCTGTAATGTTACATAGAAATCGATATCAGTCAAGGCCTGGATAGAATTAACCAAACTTAATAGGATGTCAGACATACAAAGTGAGAATAAGAATAAAATCAACTTTTCAAAGACTTTCACTTCCCTAAATGTGACTGTCTAAAAATCAAGAAAACTGAGGCAAAGTTGTTCTAGTTTGATTCCTGATAATTGTTATATTAATATTCCTAATATTAATATAAATTCCTAATAATTGTTATATTCTCCATGTTGTATTCTGTTTAAAACTACATTTTAATTAATTACAAAGTTTGAAATCTGCCTTGATAACCCTGAAACAATAATAATAGTAGGAACAGCATTAAATAAAGTTGTTTTATATGCAAAGCCTTGTGCTATGTTCTACAAATGTATCATATCAACTGCTTTACAGGATTACACTGAAGAAACAGAGGCCAAAAGAGAGTAAGTGATTTAGCCAGCAGTCAGATAATTTATTAAGTGGTAGAGCTGCAGATGGTACCATACATGACTGACTCCAGGGATAGTGACACACTTCACTACATTAGCAAGATGTAAAGAGCTGATCCTACAAATGATAGTTAAAGGGGAAATAGTATGTCATCTCCCCATCAGCAACATTTGAACTTCCAACGAAGGTGACAATAGAGTCAAATAGAACTAAAACTGATATGGAAAATATTATTCTCCAGCATAGGACACTATACAGTCCAGTAATATTTCATGGTTAGCAGAGTTAAAGGCAGCTGAGATATCTAATAAGATGAGTACAGTCAAAGACCCTATTTCAGAGTTAATAGGCAGATCATTACAAGGTTTGACCAAAGCAGTCAACATACTGACCTAATGAAAATCCAGAATGAGAATTATCATAAAGTACATGATGAACCAATTAGCCTGGAGCTGGCTTGATTCTATCTGCTCAAGTATCTCAGCTGGGAATGGCAAATTAAAAACTAAAAGGAAATGGGGAGGAAAAAAGGAGTAGAAGACAGGAGCATTAGTTGAAGTTCTGGGTCCCTTCAGAGGGAGACCATTTTTCCTTTTTTATAGTAAAACAAGCAAACAAACATGTACCCAGATCTCTGGCAAAGAGCAGGTACTCCTGTGTGGGCCTCCACCCACCTTGGAGTAGCACATATAGTACTTGTTCCCTATCTAAACAGATAATAACAAAGAAGTGCTTTGGTTTGCTCTCTTAACATTAAACTCTGTTTCTGGAAAATACCTTAAAATAATGTGAAGTTACAACATTAGAGCTGTAGCTGATGAAGATTTGGAATAGCAGCAAGAGGCTCATTTGGAGCCAAGATAACGTAGTAGAAATTTAACAAATAGCCTATCCAGAAATGATACCTTTACTACTTCCTGATTTTCTTTTGCTTTCATTATTTAACAAAGTAGTTCTTTTTTCTACATCAAATATGAAAGTATCTAGTCCTTTTTCTATATCAAATATGAAGGGAAAAATTGAAGAAGATTATGAGGAAAAACAAAAGAAAATAATTTTACAAGGTTGACATTACACTTTTTCTGGAGACCTTAAATTTTAATATATCAAATCTTAGAACTTTTAATAAGACTGAGGAATGTAGTAGAAAGAAAATGTGCAGAACTATAGA
>NW_012110186.1:172048-182507 GCF_000951045.1 Mandrillus leucophaeus | reverse complement strand
TCCTGGCTAACACGGTGAAACCCTGTCTCTACTAAAAATACAAAAAGTTAGCTGGGCATGGTGGCGGGCGCCTGTATTCCCAGCTACTCGGGAGGCTGAGGCAAGAGAGTGGCACGAACCCAGGAGGCGGAGCTTGCAGTGAAAAAAAAAAAAGAAAAAAAGAAAAGAAAAGGAGAGGCCCTCTTTTCATTAGAGTGGAAGCTCATTTGGGAGCCATTGGCAGGAATTAAGTACATCTGGCAACTATATACTTCATTTAGGAGTGATAGGTGGAAGTATTTGGGTGCTTAAGCTTCCCCACAAACCCATGCAGCAGAGACCACACTAAAATTGAGCCAGGGAGAGAACTCCAGTCGTGAAATTTCAAGATATATGATAATGCAACTTTCCTTTGAACATCCTACTGGATCTGTTTACTCTCAAACAATTCATGTGCTCACACACAAACTCAAAGATGAAGCCATTCTAGGAGCAAAGTAATTGACAGATAAATATTATTGATTGCACTTATCCAAATACCTTGAGAACATCAAGAATGCTGGTTGGACTAAGAGCACTGACTTGATCTATGTCTCTGTTACTGACGTGCAACTCTCCCCTCTCTCCTAGAGCTTTGCATAAAGTTTTTCTTCTTTTTTTTCTTTTCTTTTTTTTTGGTCAGAAAAAAATTACGAAAGTGTCACTTTCCCTTTGCAGTTAATTCAGGAGAGATCCTCAATTCGAGCAGGGCACATTTTCATGCAAATACAGCAGCACAGTTTCCAGCCCCCTAATAGCTTCTTACAAATGATGTGCCATTACAACGAGGTTTATTTAAACAAATTTAATACATCTTTAATCAAGCTGGAGAGCATTTTCAAAGGTCACGCTCCAAATCAGGATCACTGTACTGAGCTTATCAAAGTATTAGCTTAAGGGGGAGGGAGAATTATTTCTTGGACAAGTAATTTTAGGCAAATCTTTATTTACATTTTTATTCAGTTATTAAATTTTATTTCTTTCCCTCCTCCTTCTAGTCTCCATTTATGAACCTATAAGAAAGTCTGCAAATGGAGCTATAAGCATATCACTGCAGCCAGTCCTTCTAGAGGCGACGCCTTTGAACACAGAGAGTCTGAAAGGCAAGGACAAGAGACCAGGCATTTTCAATGTCAGAGATAATATTTTAGTGCCTTTAAAGCATGCTTCCCAAAGGTCTCACATTAGGCTCTGTATACATTGCTGAAATTCTAATGCACTATTTCTTCAGTGGATAGATGAAATAGACTTTGAGAGTTGCCCTAACCTATACCCTCATTCTTTCTCCTTCCCTATCTCTCTGTCTCTGTCTCCTTCTTTTATATGTATCACATGCAGTATATGCAAACAAATATTTATTGCCTACCTATCATGTACAAGCCCCTGAGCTCTACTCAGGTCTTTAAATTCCCATTAATTATTCCTACAAACTCTAATATGGTTTTCCGAGGCTCTCCCTGACTCTTGAATCTTTGCATGAATATTTATGGAACAAAAAAGATCAGCTTCATGCACCTAAGAAAAATAAGTTTATCTTGGTAGCAAATCTCTGGACAAATGTCAGTAACAGCAACCACCATACGCAGTCACAACGACAGATGAAATGTCATTGTTTTCAGAGTGTGAGCTCCCATTCCATAAAATTCAACCCTTTGTCCCAGTATAAAAGTAACTAATGAGGCCCCAAGATTAAAGGGGAAGTGAACTCTGCAAGAACATAAAAATAGCTGATGGGAAGAGGAGAGTTACTCCTGAGGATTTTAATCCTCATTAGACTTAGGAGCTTTCGAACTTCTCAACAACATAGAAATGAAACAGAGCCTCTGAAAAGACAACCCTGGGATAATGAAAAGATCATGCAGCACTGCTGTTGAATCTATTTTGGGGTCTTAGCTCACTACCAGCAATTGCCTGTAGGGTGAAGAAAACTGGAGGACCAGGGAAAAACGGGAGAATCAGAGAGATCATCATTATTGCAGGCCAATAAGGGACAAAGCACCGCCCCTCCACATAAATGATTTGCCTGTAGCACCACACAGAATGAAGCACCTAGTAGCTAAGGGTAAGGAAGCAGTAGGTAAACTTGTTTTTCGCTTGATATACAAGGAGATTCATATGTAATCAATAACAGCACAACAAAGATCAGACAATGATGTGGGATTTGGGTTGATTCTCAAAGAAATTATTGAATGCCTTGTTATTAAGTCTTTGGGGGCAAAACAAAAACACAGCCAAAAAATAAAAATAAACCCTCAGATCAAGCAAATAAACAGATTGCTATCCTGACTCTGTCTAAATATGATTCTCCTACTATCCTGAAGGCACAGAACATTATTTTTAAGGAGTGAGTGGTAAAAGTTAAACAATGAAGATGTAGTAGAGTTTTGGATGATTTTATATCTCTGGCCCACTGAGATTATATGCCCTTTGAAAAAGGTGATGGGTGGAGAAGTATTGAAAGTTACCTCAACATAATTAAATGGCAGCTAATATTATGTGTAATTTCTAGGCAAGTTTTTATTTAACTTGATGTGCCTGCATTCTATATCAGCAACTCTACATTAGCCTGGCTTATTGCTTTTGTCACACAACAATGCAGTAGCCTAGCTTCCCTGCAAAGGGTGATTGGCCACACGCTGTTTCCTCTTGGCAAGCTTGGTTTGAGTCTGCCTTCTCTTTTGTCGCATTTGCTGTTGTTCTCCCCACTCCAGTTCCACGCTCTTCTCCCTGCTCTTCCTGAACTAGAGTCTGTAATTCTAGAAATATAGGCACAAGATTTGAGTGCCTTAGGTGCCAGCAACTATGTTACCGCACTCAGATGTAAGTGTGATGTGGCACAATTAACAGTTGTCAGCTCTCACTTCTAAGACTAACCACGTGTGCAGGCTTAGAAATGTGTATCCCCTGTCACTGGACTCAGAGACCCTGATTTGTTGGGTCTGGCCTCAGGCATGGCATCTATATTTTGAAAAAGCTTCCCAGGTGATTGCATAGAAAGAATAGTGGAATTCTGAAACAACTGTGTCATCTTCCTAACTAACTCATTTTCTAGCTGTGTTAGCTAATCACTTATCCTCTCTAAGCCTCAGTTTGAAAGATGGAGATCCATTCATTTATCCTTTCATTCTTCCAGAAAGTATTTATCCACTGTATACTATGCGCTTTGCATAAATCAATAATTCCTCTAGGAAATTCCCGTCTAATGGAGTAGACTGACTTAAATTTAATAGGTATGTATGAAGATCTAGGAGAACTGGAGCTACCAGTTCTCTTCAGTGATGTCAAAGTTGGTAAGACTTCACAGATCAAATGATATTAGCCAGGTCTTAGGTGATTAATATACATTTATCAGGAAGAAGAGGAAGGAAATTTTAGCAAGAAGGGGGTGTATACATAAAACTTGGAAGCATGAAATGCACAGTATTTTAAGTCTGATAAATTCTGTGGACTTGAAAATAAAGTTTATGGGTTAAGGAATGAAGATAATACTGGGAAATGTAAAAGGAAAAGAAAGTTAAGACTAAATTCTGAAGGCTCTGAAAAATGTGCTGAAGAATTTGGAATTTTTTTCTTGTGGAGAAATAGGTTACCAGTTTTATCTTTGTCTGCTTTTAACATGGAAATGGTACACACACACACACACACACACACACACACACACACACACAGAGAGAGAGAGAGAGAGAGACAGAAGAGAGAAAGAGAGAGGGGGAGAGAGGAGAAAGAGAGAGAGAGAGAGAGATTGATTCATTATTCCACAGCAAATTTAGTATCAGGGATATAGGTAGTGACCAGGAAAGGAAAACTGGTTAACAAAGGAAAATAAAAAGAGAAAGAGTTTGGAGTCATTTCAACACACCTTGCTGACTAAGTGTAGGTAATAAGAAAACATCAGTGGTCATTTCTATGTCACTGGATTGAAGGTGGATGGAACTATGTACATAAAAATATTTTGGTAAATTGTTAATTTAAAAAGGTCACATTAAGGAAAGTCATAGTAGAAATTTCTAAAGAAACTCATATTAATCCAAATGTATGACTTCGTTTGGATTAACGTATATCTCTTCAAATTAATGGCTTGAAAGATGTTATCACTGGAATGTAGAGAACTCCATATGCTACTCAACGAAATTTCAGGAAGAATGACTTGATTTTGCGAAACTGTATTTTTTTTTCACATATTGAAAAAATCTGGAATTCTGAAGACTTATTCTATCTCTGGCTCTATTTTGCACATTAGTCTTCACAGCCTATATATATGCCCCATAGCTCCTCCAACAGTGAAACTATAGTAAAACTGTTTATCAACTTCCCATAGACTATGGCCCAATGAATTCCTGGATCCAATGTGAGCTACTTGATATTATTCTACATATTTATGATTTTAATTAACAGAAATAACAAATACATGATTCTCAACTCCTGAGTTAGGGAGCTATGAGGTGGTGTGGGAGTGGGAATGGAGAGACAATCACTCTGCAAAACAGAAGATATCTCCTCCATCATTCCTCGTCTCATTTTATGTTTTTGTGTGGATAAGGATGGAAATATAATTGAAAACTTTGACTGCAGATTTATTTTTTGTTATCGTTCAAATAGACTTTATCTTTTAAGGCAGTTTTAGGTTTACAGAAAAATTGAACAGTAAGTACAGAAAATCTCCCTATGTTCCCTGCCCCCATCAGAATGGTATATTAGTTTCAATCAATGAACTAACATTGACACATCATTTATTATCACCCAAAATGTATAGTTTACATCTGATTTACTCTTGGTGTTGAACATTCTCTGGGTTTTAACACATGTGTTTTGCGAAAATTTTCTTCTAGTCTGTGGCTTGTCTTATTGTTATCTTGACAGTAACTTTTGCGGTGCAGATTTGTTTAAATTTTAATGAAGTCCAGCTTATCGATAATTTCTTTCATGTATCATGCCTTGGTGTTTCATCTAAAAAATCATTGAGATATACAAGATCACCTAGATTATTTTCCTATGTTATCTTCCAGGATAGTTATAGTTTGGCATTTTAAATGTAGGTCTGCAATTCATTTTGAGTTAATTTTTATAAACACTGTGAGATGTGTTTCTAGATTTATGTTTTGACCTGTGAAGTTTAATAGTTTGAATTTACTTTTGCCCAAGGAAAAAAATAATGTATTAAGGGGTGGACATTATGTTGTTTAGGAAAGCAGTATGATGGACATTTCTTATGTTTTGTAGTCCTTTCAGCCCTGTCTGGAAACTGGAAGATGAGTGAAGGGGACTGACACCATTCTGGAAAATAGTGTATAGATTCAGATCTATGAAAAACAAGTTCTTTTGTCAATACTTTGTCTTCAAAAAGTTATTGATCTTCTTTTAAAGAAATTTTGATTATACTTTCTGAGAATATAATCAAATCATTGTTTGCCCGTGAGAGATGATGTTATGTTGAAAAATTAACCTAGAGGTTCTAGAAGTTAGCAAAAGCAAAGAGGGGTCATATTCTAGACTAAAGCAGCCATTCAGAAATATGTAGCTGAGAATTACTGAGTGCTATGGATCACCCAGGTATGGAGGGAACTCAGTTCTTTTGGTATCAATTCCTTGAGAGGAATTGAAAGTAAAAACTCCAGAAGGAAAACAAGGTCAGGGACAGGGAGTGGCTAATAAGAGAACTACTGGGTCAGGTTTCTGGGTTATCAGCGAGTCAGATTTAATAAAAGGATTATTTTTAAAGTGATGAGTAGGGTCTAAGGAAAAAACAACACCACCACCACTAGGCACATTTACCTAAGATAATCAAAAGCAATGAGGCATTACCACCATAGGTTCAAGGGGCAAGTGGTAGGAATGATTAGGGTACTCTGAGATTGTCACTCAGTGTAGAGAGCCAACAAACAGCATCAGTGTACTTTGCGAGAAGGATGACCTGCATTGGAATCCAGTGAAATACATATCCCTACCTCACTCTCCTTCCACTTTTCCAACATATCTCATTGTCTCTCATTGGCTGAACTGAACCAGAAGTCAAAGGGCAAAGGATCTTGTAGAGACAGAGTCCTCACAACGCAGCCTCCTACAGCACAAAGCAGAGCAGGATATAGAAAGGTAGAGAATGAACCTGGAAGGGCAGAAAATATGTAACAAAGCAACTACGTGTGTGTGTGTGTGTGTGTGTGTGTGTGTGTGAGAGAGAGAGAGAGAGAGAGAGAGAAAGATGAAGCAGTAGGTTTCCTTTTATCTTTGAGTCTTTAACAGAAAGTTTTCAACATTGTCATTTCCTGTAGTTTCTCCTAATTGTTAAATACAGCATTTTTCTTTTCTTGTATTATTGGCCAAAATGAAAGGGGGCTTCAGTATAAAAAGGGTAATTTTATCTAAATGATGAGTCTGCTGAGGCACACATAGCAGGGACCATAATGAATCAAGGAAGGCTATGAATCCTGGAATTCCAGATGGTAACCCACCACAGGGCAAAAATAAGTGAGGATGGAGATACATTAATAGCAAGGAGAAACAGTGCAGATTTGAAAGCAGTTTAGTATAGGTGAGTGTGAGGGTGGATGTGAGTCAGTCTTCCTCCCCTTTTAATTTTGTTCAAAATATTTTAAAAAGGTGACTGGGCGCAGTGGCTCACACCTGTAATCCCAGCACTTTGGGAGGGCAAGGTGGGCAGATCACAAGATCAGGAGATCAAGATCTTCCTGGCCAACATGATAAAACTCCATCTCTACTAAAAATACAAAAATTAGCTGGGCATGGTGGTGCATGCCTATAATCGCAGCTACTTGGGAGACTGAGGCAGGAGAGTCACTTGAACCAGGGAGTCGTCGGAGGTTTCAGTGAGCCGAGATCATGCCACTGCACTCCAGCCTGTCAACAGAACGAGACTCCGTCTGAACCACCATGGCACATGTATACCTATGTAACAAACCTGCACGTTCTGCACATGTATCCCAGAACTTAAAAAAAAAAAAAAAAAAAAAAAAAGAAGTGACACAAGACACAATTTATGAATATTTATTATTATAAAACATTATTTTGAAAACATCTGTAATCACCAACTAGTAAAATAGTCCCATGTTCTTATTTGTATAGGTGATTGAAAAGAGATTCTGAAATTATTTTGACCTTTAATTGCTTAGAGCAATTCACCAAGAACATTTTGCAACTTTCAACCTTTCTACAGAAACACTCCCTTGAATGAGAGAGAATATTTTGCAAATTGACTCCCAGGCTGATTTCCCACTATCATTCAGAATGGATTTGGGCCAACTCATTCAGCCATTAGCTTTGTGATACAAATTGATTTTAATAATGCATTTCAAATACAAATAGAAATGACTATTATGTGGGCATATATTTTGAACTATCTGTTCTTCATTGTTAAGGCAGATAAGTGAAAATTTATCCCATTTCTAATTTCTACTATTTAGTAATTAGATCCCTTTGACTTTTTGGTGCCAGTTAGAAAGTAATTAATAAAAAAGTCTAACTCTTTTTCTTAGAAGAAAAGAATAGTAAATACATCTTAAGAAAACTATATCGTGTGTAGAAAGTCGTGAGTTTGTTAGAAGGAGGTAATTTATTTCCTACATAATGAAAAGTAATATAAAAATAAGTGGAAGCATCTTTTAGAAAAAGTATTTGACTTTCTGTGAATATTAAAGGGATACACACATATTTCTAAAAGAGTGTTTTTTTTTTTTTTCATCTTTCTGTGTATTCACACTCAATCTATTGTAGTCCTGGTAGTCTGAATAATTGTGTTCCAATTTATTGTTTTTTACTACTAAAAGTCAATATTAGCTATATAATTTCTATATATCACTTTTTAAAAAAATTTGTAACTTGTATGCTTTTAATCATTGTTTGGTTTTAATGTATTACTTGGTTAATATGCATTATAAACAAAGTATTATACATTACTTGGTTTATAGAAATTTGGGTGGGAACTCTAATATGACAATTCTGGATACTAGATATCCCAGATTCATATTCTAGACCTTCTAAAGTATGAGATATGACTCAAATTTCATGGAATCTTCACTAATACAGTATATGGACAATGTTAATGTAATTTCACTATAATTTTAAGGATAAGCCTAACACTTTAATATGACCATTAGTGTAGCCCAAACAGAAAATGTTTAGTAAGTATTTTTTTGGTAATTGTTCATCATACATCATCAATGCTCAAAATTTTATTTGAATTCATTTATATTAAAAATAAAGAGAAATTGGTACATATTAGTTGCTGTTTTTCTTTTGAAATGAAAATATTTTCAATTAACCACATATAATATTTTATGCTTAACAACCATTTCACTTGATAGTCATATGCAAAAGGTAATCCAAACTTTACTAGGAGAATTCCATTAGGATAAAATATGTTAATGCAGAAAATGTAAATAAGCAGTTATTATTCAGTATTGTTTATGCTTTTTATGGCACTCTTAATTTGCCTTAGTTTTTGGTTTAGAATATATAATGTATTATATATATTTATACACACACACACACACACACAAACACACACACACCACGAAATGATAGTTACTATTTATTGCAACCATTGGTTATGGTCACTTTTTATTTTGTTCAGAGATACCACTTTCTTTCCATACCAAAGGTTCTCTTCATTGAAACAGATACTAAATAGATGTTTGCCATGTTTTTACACACAGATATAGAAAATACAAAGTAATATAATGAGAACACTTTTGCAACTCACATTTGAAATAGTTAAGACAAATCCAAGATCGTAACATATATTAATTTACTTAGTTCAATTCATTTTCATGAGAGCTCAAAAATGGTATACGTAAAGAAACACTCCAATAAATTAGAACGTTGTAGAGATTGTAATGGTTTATGGCCCAGAGCCCCAGAGCAAAATGATCCACTTTTCAAAATATAGGAGAATCAAGCCCTTTGGCTCACTTTCTCCTTGAAGTAAGTTTTCTATCCTCCTGCTAAAAGACCTTGTGTAAAGAAATATCACAACTTCCTTCAATGTTCTTTTCTTTGCTTAACATGTCTCTAAATCAAGAAGTGAAAAGTTACTATTTTTTTTCTTTACAACATATTCATATTCAAAAATTTTGGAACAGGACCCACCATGGAAAATGTTCAAACTTTATCCTCTTGATAGATACTAGATAGATACTTCAGAATGAGATCAATATGTCCTCACATTTAAATAGAACATCCCATTACATAGAGCCAGGCTGTCAAGATTGGATTGCATGTATAATCTGCTTTAAAAAAATTAATGCTTCCAAATGAATAAGATGAAATAGAGTAGAAAATTATATCCTCATTGCCAATCTATCATTTTAAAGTAATACCTAGGCAGTCCATCAGCATCAAGCAGATAGGGACATCTGCTACACTTTTCTGAGACAGCCTAATTTACATATTTGTAAATATTAAATATAAATTTAGAAATTGATATTTCCTTTTTCTTCATAAATGGTCATAAATCATTGATGGAATCTGAATATGCTCAGGATGAATCAATTCTTTTTCTGGTTCTTTTAGAAGCGTAGCTACTTTTGTTGTTCGTATTTGTAACATTCTGTACTATGACAGGGTACTCAGAAAAAACAAAGGTATAAACACTTTTTTAAAATGTTGCCTCCTCTCTATAACTGCTATATGTGTCCACTGTAATATTTTCTCCAGTTTTGTCTATGTGCATCAATGGGACAGTGATTCATTTGCAGGTATCTAGTAGATAGGTGTCCTATCTATAATGTGTTTTCCTAATTTCAAAGTTCATCTGAAATGAAGACAATACAGTAGAAAATATTCACCAATTTAAGTAATTTTTTACAGTGTAAGCTATTGCTGACAAAATAAAACAGTAAAAGTCAAACAAATTATCCCTGGTTTCTTTGCTCACTGAGAACATTTGTTAACCACAATTTTGATCTATTTTAGACTTTTTTTAATAGTATATGCTCTGATTCCTGTTTTCTTATTCCTTATTCATTCTCTAGTCCACAGTTGAATACATATTAATAGAATTTTAAAATGTACTTGAGTAAAATGGCAAACAAAATATAATAAAATAAGATACCTAATTTAGAAATAAATATACTACAAATTTATTAGAAATAACAAATGTTAATGTTTAGATCAGCTGTCTGTAAATAGTAACATATTTTTCTTAGAAGTATAGAATTTTTAGTTCCCAGGCTAGCCCAAATATAAATCACACCATTTAACTCAATGTTAATCATATTAGCCTCAGTTCTTGATAGCGGGGGCCCTGCCACTTTAGAAAAGAGAAGAAAGAAAAGGATAATAAAGATAAATACTCTTCTATCCTCCTTTCTCTTTTGGATTCAGGTCTCAGCATCCTTTTGAAATATTAAAATTTAAAAAATATACCCTTATGCTTCCCTTTCTGCATTTATCTCTAAATTAAAAATTACTCTCTCTAATGATTTCT
>NW_012110186.1:170054-171298 GCF_000951045.1 Mandrillus leucophaeus | reverse complement strand
CAACATAACAAGACCTACATCTCTATAAATAATAATTTAAAATACTAGCCAGGTGTGGTGCTGCACACCTGTAATCTCAGCTCCTTGGGAGGCTGAGGCGGGAGGATTGCTTGAGCCTGGGAATTTGAGACCAACCTAGGCAACATAGGCCCCCATCTCTACAAACAAACAAACAAAAAAACAAAAAAAAACAAAAAAAAAAAAGAAAAGAAAAAACCCCTTCTGAACCAGATAAATACCACTTATGGGGATAATTTTCATTGGAAAAAAAAAGTGAAAGAAAAGATAACATCCTGTGTGGATGGGAGAGATTCTTGGCCCCCTTTAAGATGCTATCCTCCTTCTCACAGGGGTTTACCTTCCTTAATTCATTCCATTAAAAAAAAAAAAAATTCTTGGCCTGGCGTGGTGGCTCACGCCTATAATCCCAGCACTTTGGGAGGCCGAGGCCGGCAGATCATGAGGTCAAGAGATAGCGACCATTCTGGCCAACATGGAGAAAACCTGTCTCTACTAAAAATACGAAAATTCGCTGAGAGTGGTGGCACGCACCTGGAGTCCCTGCTACTCAGGAGGCTGAGGCAGGAGAATCGTTTGAACCTGGGAGATGGAGGTTGCAATGAGCCGAGATCACACCACTGCACTCCAACCTGGCCACAGAGTGAAACTCCGTCTCAAAAAAAAAAAAAAAAAAATCTTTCCACAATAAAAATACCATCTAGTGTCCAGCCATTATATGAAATTTGGAAAATAAAAACATAGAAAGATTAAAATATAATCCATTCTAAGTCTGACCCAGCAGAAAAATCAAATGTTAACTTTTTATGTACGTTTTTCTAATACTCTTTTCCCCGTATTTCTTAGAGAGATACAGAGTTGAGAGACCTTAGCTCCAGAATTTTTTCTATTTTAAACTTAATATGTAACACTGGCCCTTTGTCAAGCTTTCACCAAACTTTTGTAGATAAAGTGTAAAATGATTCAGTTATATCTCATCATATACTCTGAATGGAGAACATGACACAAAGATCTTAGACCTACTGGTCACATGTAAAGAGGGGTTTATAATTTAGGGACTCATTCTCAAACATGATTTTTAGCTCTTTGTCTTGGAACATCTGGAATCTGTTCTACAATTTTATGTATATTATATAATATATATAAAATATAATATATATATACATATAAAGATATCTTTAAAAGACAGGAAAGCAAAATGCAAAACACTTTGAGTTGTGACGAAG
>NW_012110186.1:166522-169949 GCF_000951045.1 Mandrillus leucophaeus | reverse complement strand
AAAGTTGATGTCTCAAGGTAAGTAATATTCAGTCAACTATATGGAACATGAGTTGAAGGGGTTACTGACAGGCAGTGTGGATTGCTGGAATACATAAAACCAAAATTAACTCAAACTGATTGCTTTTGAACTTCAAAAGTAAAGCTTTATATATGCGTGTGCATAAGTATGTGCTTATTTTTTTTTAAGTCAAGCTTAAACATTTTGAGAAATTGAAAGCAGTTTTTGAAAGCACAGTACTATTATTTTTTTTTTTCTCTCTCTCTCTATATATATCTTTCAATCCTTGGCACCTTTTATAAACGTCAGTATGTGAAAGCAACCTAATGGTGGGCTAATTCCATAAGAAATGATATCAAAAAATAGCAACTTATTTTCTACCAGCCAGTTATTAATTTTCTTTTTTATCAGACTTGAGGTAACAACATTTTTTCAACCATAAATAATTTTAATGATTAATTTCCAGAAATCATTCAGATTTTTTTTTTTTTTTCAGAGGAAGTCTCACACTGTCACCCAGGCTGGAGTGCAGTGGCACGATCTCGGCTCACTGCAGCCCAGATTTTGTTAATTCAGATGGTTGTACTGTTCTCATGCTTTAAAATTTCAACATGTAGGACTTTAGGATTTGAATAAAAACTGTTTTATTTTACATTGTGATAGATACTGCACCTAAGGAGGTAAATACAATTTTGGTAACTGAGGTTGACTAGGTGTTTTGGTTTCATGTCTGATTGGCTTACAATAAATTGTTCAATTACAAGACCTTGCCTTGATCTATATGTTGCAGGCCTCATGAGCAGTGAAAGTACTGAGCCCAGTGTTCTGATGTAGCTTCAGGACTATGATGCAGAAATTTTCTGCTGTGGCTCCATAGAAGTTGCAATCAGCTTTTAAAAGATAGCTAAAACCATCAGATCAGCTAGCTTTCAGATCTGCACATTTCACCAGTATTACAGATTCTATCCCCAAACATAGGAAACAGATTTTTAAAAATCAGATGTAATAGAAAAAATGTACAGATAGAAAAATCCACATTTTGAGTCTTTAACATTCATTTCCAAGAAAGTCCAGAGCAAAGACGGAGACTCCAAATGCTTTCACTCTCTATGCATTTCTTTTGTGATATTAAAAAGTGGACAGTCACTTCTACAAGATCTTAGCTATAATTTGAACTGACATCCTTATAGCCAAGTGCATTAAAATTTAGCAGAAATTCCCAAGAGGAATACTCACATGGGGTAACATAAATATATATTTCTGTGTATACATATATGTATAAAGGAAAGTAGGTAGGTCAGCAAATATATTATGAAATATATTCATATTAATTAAATGCTTTCTTCTCATACTAATTCATTTTATTGTATAGCCAAAGTATTAGCTTAAGAACGCTGATTCAAAAAGGGGTAAATGAACCTCGTTCATTTGGTAGCTGGACTAGTTTAGCTTATCCCGGTTAGAACTAGTAAATAATTTTCAGCAGCAGCATGAAGAAAATCTCGCTCAGTTTCCTGCATTTTAAATCAATCTCAGGTTTAAGAGAAGGTTCAGGCTTAAAAGTTATTACAACTCCACTGTTTTCTCTGATAAATTACATGAATAACATTTGAGACAATGCATTGTTAAATATTTATGTCTAGTACTATAGAACCAAGAAAAGCACAAGAACCCCTAGAAGAATAAATATATTTACCTAAATAAATTACTAAGACAAATATACTCCTATGTGCTCTGTACCAATAAACAGTAGGTATTCACTAAATTGTAGAATATAAATGGTTCATTTCCTCTAAATGTACACTGAAAGATCTATAACATGTTACACATTTCCTGTGCTTTGCATATATATTTCAATATTCATCATGAAAAGCCTTGCTTATGTGTCAATATACATTACTTTGCATATATTAAGAAAGGCTTTTCTTAAAAAAATTTCTACATTACGGATGCTTTTTACTATGGGGGAAAGCTTAGGTCTTATTTTATGATTAACCCTTTCACAGCGTATCCTTTTTTCTCTACATGACATTTGCACAAAATGAATTGCTTGCTTAGACACAGCTAACTAAATAAAAGCAGGCCAGAGCTGATAGTATGAAAAATGGATTTTCATTACTGTTTCATTGATTCTTGTAAATAAGGGCCTGAGGCCTGCTCCGAAAAGGCTGCAAACAGTAATAATTTAATCTGAGGTGACATAGACCAAAATGTATGTGGACAAAAATCATCCTTGAATATTAAACAACAGCCTCAAGACAGAGAAAAGTGTTGCAGGCGAATTTAAATGTATGCAGATCGGTGGGTAACATATTTAAAAACAGAAATTAAAGATTCCTGTCATAAATCACATTTGCTGCCATGGATATGCCTTGTTATGCTGGCGTTTAAGAAAACCTGAAAGGTTAAGGCAGTTGGTGCATTAAATCGTACAAGGATAATTAATACTTTTCTTGTGGCTATTTATAAGAAATGGAAAATATTGTCAGATCAGCTGTGGCACTGTAGTAATTTGAGGGGGAAGCCATGAAAGCATGAGTCAATAGTTTTAACTGGACAAATGTCAAATGCTTAATGATGCAGTATCCCAATTTGGAAGCTGTTTGAAAGTTGTATGTATTTTTAAATGAGATAAAATAGCTTATTCTCACACTAAGATTATAATTTATTTGTCTCCCATCTTCTTCATATTGCCCAAGAAAAAAAAAAAAACACACATATTTTTTTCCACATGGATTTTTTTGAAAGTTATCATGCCTCAGTCACCTATACTGTAGATAGTATATGAAAATAAATACCATTTCTGGCATCAAGCATCATAAATTATGCCTTTCACCATGTCTCAAAAAATAGTAATGACACTATGTTTTTTGAATGACCAATTTGTTTGTCTCATCAGGAATTACATTAGTAACATCAGAAAACTCTCCAACCACTTCCCCAGAGGAAAATCTACCTTTGTTACTGAACTTAGGTTTATGACAAATCAATTATTTAAAAATTCTCCTGTCATATCTTGTAGGTTTTCTATACCCTAAACTAAAATCAGTGCTGTTCATTAGTATCATGCATTATGAAAAAGTCTCTCCACATGACAGAATGCTTATAATCCTAAATCCTTGGGATTTGAAAGGGTCATTTATCTTTTACGGCACTGCTACCTGTATAGTATTCCTTTAAGCTCAGAGAAAGGAATGGGTGTCCTTTGGAAAGGAAACTATTCTTGTTGTGAATAAAAGTGTCTGACAATCCTAAGTGCATTGTTTGTGCAAAATATAATGTAATTTATCGGTTTTTCTTTTATAAGTTGGTTTCAAAATAACAGTCGGTTTAAAAGTATCACAAGAGTAAGATTATTGTATTTTAGCACAAAATAATATAAGTAAGAATAATTTCTTTTTGAAAAAAATGTACTGACATGATTACA
>NW_012110186.1:160924-163652 GCF_000951045.1 Mandrillus leucophaeus | reverse complement strand
CCCATTATTTTGTGTGGCACTGTCAACAAGATAAACAGATAGACACCATATTAGCAACCTGTCCTGACCTTAAATCTGCCTCAGGTCAACTCAGGGCTATTGAGTTGACTAAGAACTGGCTCCATTTTGCCTTCACACTACCCTTTAGAGTGAACAGACAAGGATACTTGCAGACCTGACCTGTGAACATTGGTACCTGAGTGCCTACTCATTCTCTCCATTTTGAAATCCACCACATGCTACAACATTGAATGACCAAAACTCTCTTCCTGAGCCACTGCAAATGCTGCCACTCAGTATCTTCATCACAAACCTGGGTATTATTTGTGACACACCCTCTCTAGTCTTACAAATAACAATTCAGTCTTGTAAATTACTGACATCATTCACTGGTCTCAGTCATTTCCACCATGGTCCTAGTCCAGCCTACCATCCTTTCTCATCTAGATTGCTCCAACAGCTCCCTAATAGTTGTAATATTCAGGGTCCCCAGACTTATTTGACAAGCTAGTCTCACATTATAGACAGAGTCACATTTGTAAGACACTAATTGTGTCATGTCACTCCCTACCTATAACTTATGACCTGTGAAAAAAAATCTAAAGGCCTCCATGTGGTCTTGGAGTCCCTTCATGATCTTGTCACTGCTTCCCTATCCAACTACATCTTTCTCCACATTCCTCTGTCCCTTCCCCAGATCCTATTGCTCCAGTGATTCTTAAGATTCCACCATGCTGCTTCTTCCCTTCTAGCCTCAGTATGTGCTTTTCCTTCTGTGTGGTCCGCTATTCTCTTTCCTGTCTAGCCCCCATATCCACCTAGTTCAATTAGATAAGCCCCCCAACAACTCCCACTTATCACCAAAGTCTTGTCTTAGGGCCCTGGGTTGCTCAAGATTTTGTTAGGTGGCCAACTTGCTTGCTTCCATTTCATCCTTATCTACTTTGAATATAAGACTTATCTCATTGTATTGTTATTGCAGAGCAATTTCTTGCTTCTTGTTTTCTCCATTAAATGACATGCTTTGTGAGGGCTGGAAAAGTGTGTGCCATATTCAGTTTTATATCTGCAATTCATAGCTTATGCTTCATAAATAGTATGTATTTGGTATTTTAATGTGTGAATAAATAAAATAAGTATTAACATTTTTTCATATGAAATAGGTCAAACATAGAAATTAATCTTTAATGTTTATTTGTGCAATGTAAGGCCATGCTTAGCAATCAAACATTATACATACTGAATTCTCATAATGATAATGATAATGATAATAAAGGCCAAGACTTCATAGTGTTTATTGTGAATTTGGCTTTATTCAAAGTATTTAACATACATTACTTCATTTAATCCTTTCAACCACCCTGTAATGAAGTGTTTATTATAGTCATTTCATACATGAGAAGGCTGAGTCACTGAAAGTTTACATTTTTTTAAGGTCACACCACTAGTAAGTGCTTACATTAGGATTCTGTGGCAACTGGGATATATAAACCCTAGATTTTGAAAGGATTTCTATAATAGATGAGTATTTTTATTTTTAAATATTCCATTGCAATCTCAGGTCGGGAATGAATGTACAGTGGAGAAATTCACTTCCACACAATATTCATGGAACGAGGCTGATAAAAGTTCTGCCAAACTTAAAAACCTGGTTTTCACCATTATCATAAAAGGCACATTAAGATGATAGAAGGAGAAGACTTTATGCAATAGATAGTGTCCTCATATTTCTTCTGCTCACATTTCATTGTCAAGAACTCAGACACATCGTCATCCTAATAGCAAAGAATGCAGACAAATATGCTTATGGAGAAAGAAAATACATATTTTTGTTACATAGTTTGCATTCTGTACCACAGGGACTAGGCTGGGTTTGAACCCAGACTGGATGGCTCCAGAGCCTAATTCTTAACACCCTATTAAACCTTCTGTAATAGGAATGTGATTTACCTGTTTAATCCATCTCTTAATAAGATGTATTTAGCATGGTTTAAAGCTGTATGTTCCCTGCTTAAGAAAATATAGATCGTATGCATTTTTAAAGTTTGGACAGCCTTCTGTTCCTTTTATGTTTACATAGAAAGCAGTTGGCATATGTTGTTCTGAAATCTAATGGAAAGGATTGGTAGCATCATTGCCAAAAGTTTATCTGCAAACCCAGGTTATTGTACAGTTATATTTGTAGCTATAACAATAATTATATATTTAATTATATACAAGGCATTTTCCTCACCTCTAAAGATGTTTGGCTAAATCCAAGATGAAAAACTGTTGGCCAAATTTAACAACATCATTATTTAACACCTATAAATTACGGTTTAAGAGAGAAATCCGTGTGAAAATTTTATTAATTTCAGAAAAATTAATCAATATTAGTTGAAGAAAACCTGAGGGACGTTTTCCCTGGGGTACCATAGAGGGAAAAAGAGTCAAAAAGTAAAGGAAAAAAAGCACAGCTGACAGTTGTCTGACATAAAGTAGAATATCAAAGGAATTATCTGAAAATTGGAATTCATTAAACCCAAAGTCACTTATAAGAAATTTCAAATTTGAAAAAAAAAAAATGCCAGCCTAAAATATTCCTGTGAGAAGCTTTGCTGCTTGGAATAAACAGACAATTTGATAAATTAATTCATGCCATAATTTTTGTTCAGAAAAGTTGTAGAAGTATAGCTCTCTAATCTGAATCAGTTCATATACCAGCAAAATGAATTACCCCAAAACTTTG
>NW_012110186.1:155350-160874 GCF_000951045.1 Mandrillus leucophaeus | reverse complement strand
GTGGGTAACATATTTAAAAACAGAAATTAAAGATTCCTGTCATAAATCACATTTGCTGCCATGGATATGCCTTGTTATGCTGGCGTTTAAGAAAACCTGAAAGGTTAAGGCAGTTGGTGCATTAAATCGTACAAGGATAATTAATACTTTTCTTGTGGCTATTTATAAGAAATGGAAAATATTGTCAGATCAGCTGTGGCACTGTAGTAATTTGAGGGGGAAGCCATGAAAGCATGAGTCAATAGTTTTAACTGGACAAATGTCAAATGCTTAATGATGCAGTATCCCAATTTGGAAGCTGTTTGAAAGTTGTATGTATTTTTAAATGAGATAAAATAGCTTATTCTCACACTAAGATTATAATTTATTTGTCTCCCATCTTCTTCATATTGCCCAAGAAAAAAAAAAAAACACACATATTTTTTTCCACATGGATTTTTTTGAAAGTTATCATGCCTCAGTCACCTATACTGTAGATAGTATATGAAAATAAATACCATTTCTGGCATCAAGCACCATAAATTATGCCTTTCACCATGTCTCAAAAAATAGTAATGACACTATGTTTTTTGAATGACCAATTTGTTTGTCTCATCAGGAATTGCATTAGTAACATCAGAAAACTCTCCAACCACTTCCCCAGAGGAAAATCTACCTTTGTTACTGAACTTAGGTTTATGACAAATCAATTATTTAAAAATTCTCCTGTCATATCTTGTAGGTTTTCTATACCCTAAACTAAAATCAGTGCTGTTCATTAGTATCATGCATTATGAAAAAGTCTCTCCACATGACAGAATGCTTATAATCCTAAATCCTTGGGATTTGAAAGGGTCATTTATCTTTTACGGCACTGCTACCTGTATAGTATTCCTTTAAGCTCAGAGAAAGGAATGGGTGTCCTTTGGAAAGGAAACTATTCTTGTTGTGAATAAAAGTGTCTGACAATCCTAAGTGCATTGTTTGTGCAAAATATAATGTAATTTATCGGTTTTTCTTTTATAAGTTGGTTTCAAAATAACAGTCGGTTTAAAAGTATCACAAGAGTAAGATTATTGTATTTTAGCACAAAATAATATAAGTAAGAATAATTTCTTTTTGAAAAAAATGTACTGACATGATTACAGCCAGGTGCTTACTTTTCTGGTAATAAAATCTATTAATACATTTATAGTCAAATTCATCCTGGGTATCATTAACTGAAAAAGTTCAAATAGTCATTTAATACAAAAGCTATTTAAATATATTTTATGAAATAAGTAACATTAAGTCAGTTCTGAGTTTTTGCTAGACTATGCCATCATTGAATGCTCCCCATGACCTGAGAAACAAATTCGTTGGGGTTCTCATGGTTCTTTAAATAGGGTGAGTCAGGAAACCTTGTTCACTCACCATTGATAGCTAACACTGAAGGGAAGTGATAAAACCATTTTTACATTAACACCCCTGTTCCATATTGCGGTCATTGGGTAGAGCAATAGTTATGTATAGCATCTTTCATTACACTCACACAACTCAAGACTTACTTGCATCTCTATTTTTATTGATATTAACCCTTGTAACCAAATGCTCTACGATGGGTCTGAGTGGGTGAAAATTACTCTAGTGAAAGCTATGAGATTTATTTTAAAATTGTAGAATGTATGTTCAGAAATTTTTTTTAAAAAAAACAACAACATGTAAATGAAAGGAAAAAAAAAAATCCCAAACAGATGGGGTAAATGAAACCTCCCTTGCTAACATCTGCAGGTTTATAATTGCTTAAATTGTTCAACCCTCCCCTGTGACTCAGTATCCAGAGACATTGCCTCATAGGTAGAGGATGAACACCAATACATCTGGCCTGACAAATATTCTGTGAGTAATGCCCCCATTGGCCAACACTTCTTCCGGTTTGAACAAAAATGGTGTGGCTTTGAGGGAATGAAAATGGTTTAATATTATGACAATCTTCCTGACTAAGTGTGTGAAGTGCAAAGCATGTAATCAGACAAGGCTGAAAGAGTGAAATTGACAAGGCCATAGGAAGAACAGAACTCCTGTCTTCACACCCTGGCCCCAGAAAACTTGGATTAAATACTGTCTCTGCTTGAAGTAAATTGGCCCTAAACCAGAGACTTCTCGAAACATAGAAAGTAATTCTAGGGATTAAGCTGTGATTTAAACAAAAATGATTATCTTTGCTTACATTTCCTGTGTTTCTGTAGACTGGACCTTAAGTTCATAATTATCTTTTTTAATGATTAATGTCATGATCACTAATTTGGTGATCAACTTAAAAATTCTTCAGCAGATTGTTTTAAACTTAAATGCAAGGCTATTTTCAGTTTTCAACGTTCTTTTTAGCTATTGGTATTAAACATACATAACACATTTCCCTGGAAGTAGATATAACCCAGCTGTTAAGGATAAGATAGGAAAAACAGACTAAACATGAATCGCAAGTGAGAATTTTTCTTGAAGAGAAAGCCTCTGTAAGTTATGTTGCAAGGCGCTGGATCTAAGGCATAACATTTTATGCCTTGCTATCACTTACTATTTCAAGATAGCCAAATCCTTTGCAAGAAGTGAAATATTTTCTACATAACAGTAGATTATTGTCTAGACTATTATCAAGGGTGAATTAGCAAGAAAAGGGACACAACCTCGAAGTCAAAGAGCAAGTACTAGCAATTCTAGAAATAGGTTTTTATTTACACACTAATAAAATATATTCTAAAATCTACAACAGGCAGGTATAAGACTAATTTTACTATTAGAATGTATAAATAGTTTCAGTATGAGTGGAATTAAAAAAAAAAAAAAAAAAACTAAAGCTCACCAGAGCAAGAAGTAAACAGTAAGAAAGAGATAGAATAAAATGGGAGAGACCATAGACACTAATCTCTTAAGAGCTCTAATGGTTCCTGTGGGTCTGTTATTGCCTGCGTAATAAATATATCTACTGTGCGTAAACATTAAGCTCTGCAAAAATATCAAGAGGATATGTAGCACATGGGCTTGTAAACATTAGTGGCAGCTGCACTGATATATAAGTGTACAATGAAATGACTCCAAAGTAGCTATTATGTCCTATCATGGCAGGCGTGGTGAATACCAATGCATTTACATGCTCAAAGAGACAAATGAATTGGCTTTAAATGTATCATTCGCTGTGAGCTTCACAATTTTTAATAATTGACACAGGCCTTCAATGTCATGTAGAATGAAACACATTAAAGTTACAGAGAAAGCTATGGCTTCAAGGTTTCCACATAGGTCTGGGCATTGGGTGGAAATCAACAGTACCATTTCAGAGAATTGCACATATGTTAGATGTGTACTCAAAGCAAACTTTAAAGAAAATGTACAATGTGAGCTGCATAAAAACTCCATGATATCTACCTTAAACAGTAATGGACTACAGGTACCAGAGATAGTACAAATGTTACATTAGGTTTAGTCTGAAATGTGATTTCTCAGCCATAACTCTAATAAATAATCAATTGTTCTTAAACAACCCTTAAGCATACCTTTTAATGATATACTTTTATTTCTAAGGACACATGATTCTTATACCACCTGTAAAGAAGGCCCTTTGAGTTATTTGTAATGAATAAAAATTAGCACCTATTTTATGTCCAACAACAGGGGAATGGATACACTTTTAAAGTATTGCCATCAGTGATAATACTGGAATTTTTCAAAGAATATCTAATGATTTGGGGCAATACTTTAAAATAGAAAATAAACAGGAACAAGATAAAAAATTGTGTTGTGAATTTTGTAGAAAATATATATGTCAATATTTTAAAAATTAGAAGAAAATACACAAATATATTAATAGTATCTTCACGTATTTTTTTCTATAAACTTTCTAGTATTTTTCATATATCATAAAAGTATTATTGTATTTAGACTTATCCTAAATATTTTCTAAATAAGAAAAAAATTGAAAGACACATCCAATAAAGTAGTAATAAAAAACTCTTTTGAGTCTACTGGGATCACTTTTCTATTCTTCTTCAAAACAATTAAACTGATTTTCTTTCTTTTAAAACAGAGTTTTATTAAGGAGTCCTCTTAGCACTTCCCATTCCTCTGTAGTGAGGATGAGAGCTAAGGAAAGGTTTTCCAACACTGGAATTATCCCTAGAATAGGTTTTGGAAGACAAGAATCATCTCCTTTATTAAATCATCCCAAAGAATATTCATTCAAATTCCCATTATTTTGTGTGGCACTGTCAACAAGATAAACAGATAGACACCATATTAGCAACCTGTCCTGACCTTAAATCTGCCTCAGGTCAACTCAGGGCTATTGAGTTGACTAAGAACTGGCTCCATTTTGCCTTCACACTACCCTTTAGAGTGAACAGACAAGGATACTTGCAGACCTGACCTGTGAACATTGGTACCTGAGTGCCTACTCATTCTCTCCATTTTGAAATCCACCACATGCTACAACATTGAATGACCAAAACTCTCTTCCTGAGCCACTGCAAATGCTGCCACTCAGTATCTTCATCACAAACCTGGGTATTATTTGTGACACACCCTCTCTAGTCTTACAAATAACAATTCAGTCTTGTAAATTACTGACATCATTCACTGGTCTCAGTCATTTCCACCATGGTCCTAGTCCAGCCTACCATCCTTTCTCATCTAGATTGCTCCAACAGCTCCCTAATAGTTGTAATATTCAGGGTCCCCAGACTTATTTGACAAGCTAGTCTCACATTATAGACAGAGTCACATTTGTAAGACACTAATTGTGTCATGTCACTCCCTACCTATAACTTATGACCTGTGAAAAAAAATCTAAAGGCCTCCATGTGGTCTTGGAGTCCCTTCATGATCTTGTCACTGCTTCCCTATCCAACTACATCTTTCTCCACATTCCTCTGTCCCTTCCCCAGATCCTATTGCTCCAGTGATTCTTAAGATTCCACCATGCTGCTTCTTCCCTTCTAGCCTCAGTATGTGCTTTTCCTTCTGTGTGGTCCGCTATTCTCTTTCCTGTCTAGCCCCCATATCCACCTAGTTCAATTAGATAAGCCCCCCAACAACTCCCACTTATCACCAAAGTCTTGTCTTAGGGCCCTGGGTTGCTCAAGATTTTGTTAGGTGGCCAACTTGCTTGCTTCCATTTCATCCTTATCTACTTTGAATATAAGACTTATCTCATTGTATTGTTATTGCAGAGCAATTTCTTGCTTCTTGTTTTCTCCATTAAATGACATGCTTTGTGAGGGCTGGAAAAGTGTGTGCCATATTCAGTTTTATATCTGCAATTCATAGCTTATGCTTCATAAATAGTATGTATTTGGTATTTTAATGTGTGAATAAATAAAATAAGTATTAACATTTTTTCATATGAAATAGGTCAAACATAGAAATTAATCTTTAATGTTTATTTGTGCAATGTAAGGCCATGCTTAGCAATCAAACATTATACATACTGAATTCTCATAATGATAATGATAATGATAATAAAGGCCAAGACTTCATAGTGTTTATTGTGAATTTGGCTTTATTCAAAGTA
>NW_012110186.1:142522-154315 GCF_000951045.1 Mandrillus leucophaeus | reverse complement strand
TAGTTGAAGAAAACCTGAGGGACGTTTTCCCTGGGGTACCATAGAGGGAAAAAGAGTCAAAAAGTAAAGGAAAAAAAGCACAGCTGACAGTTGTCTGACATAAAGTAGAATATCAAAGGAATTATCTGAAAATTGGAATTCATTAAACCCAAAGTCACTTATAAGAAATTTCAAATTTGAAAAAAAAAAAAATTCCAGCCTAAAATATTCCTGTGAGAAGCTTTGCTGCTTGGAATAAACAGACAATTTGATAAATTAATTCATGCCATAATTTTTGTTCAGAAAAGTTGTAGAAGTATAGCTCTCTAATCTGAATCAGTTCATATACCAGCAAAATGAATTACCCCAAAACTTTGTCTCTTAAAACAATAATTTTACTTCGCTCATGATTTTGTGAATAAGGATTAGGAATTTGAGAGGCACTAACTGGGTCCTTCTTGTTTGGGTCTCTTCTGTGACTCTCGTCAGATGACGACTGAGCATGCCATCATTTGAAGGTTCAACTGGGTTTAACATCCATGATGGTTCACTCGCTTGGCTGGCAATTAATTTTGGTTGTTGACAGGGACCTCAGCTGAGCTGTTACCTGGAGTACTTACATGGGTCTCTTGAGCATGGCAGTGTCAGAGTGGTCAGTTTTCTTGGAGAGGTTGCCTTTCTCCAAATTTAACACCTCAAAATGGAAGAAGAAGAATGACCTTCTATGACCTACATTTAGAAGTCACATAGGATCACATCTGTTGGATTTTATTTCTCACAAGTGAATCATCAAGGTCAGTCCTGATGAAAGGGAAGAGACATGGAACCTACCACTTCATGGGAGAAGGGTTAAATAAGCTATGGATATAGCTTAAAACCACCACAAATTTTGATTATAATATCAAATTTATTATTACAAGTAATATTTTTATTAATATTATTTCAGGGGAGTATTGTAGACTGCTGAGTGAAACAGGATAAACTCGTGACAAGAGCTCTATACTCAAGAAATTTTTACTAAATTCTGAAGATCCACACACCGCTATTCATCATAAAATTTACTTTTATCAAAACTTACTTAATTTTTCCTTCATGTTATATAAAGTATGGGTAAAGATGACATACTGAACAGATTATTTAAAGGTTTTTATTTTTTTTTTTCTAACAGTGAGCCCTGTTCTTTGCCAAATTAACTTTAACTGTTTCCTCAGAAATGATTCCTCTGTATGGATTCAAAGTACAGTTCATGCAATTATTTTTACATTTCTTACTCCTTGGAATTGTATGCGAATCACTTCTTGGCTTTTTGACTAAGGTGAAGTATAAATTGTGATTCTTTATTTCTTATTAATAAGTTGCAGATTTTGGTCTTTCAGTTCATCATTTTATAAATGAAGCAAGCAAATGTCAAGTTTTACTATTAACTGTTGTGATGTATGAATAAAATGGATACTTGCAGCATACCACGGAAAATAGAGATAATATAATAAGCACTGATAACACCATTTGGTTATCAAGAACTAAGAGTGAGTAGTTTTAATATAATAATACTGATTGGTAGCCAATATAAAGAATCAGAGCTTATGGCAAACCACAGCAAAAACAACTCCTCTCCTTCAAAAGTACATTTTGTATAATTGATAGATAATTTTCAACAATTATTTGATCAATACACAATTATGTCATTCAGTATATCCATTTAAAACATATTTCTATGGATATAAGCTATGAATAAAATTATGAATATTCTTATGGCTATTCCTAGGAATATTCCTAAATCAACCAGATATTTGGGTGAAAGTCTATTAAAAGAAGATGCTAAAGAGTTCTTTCACCTTCGTTAATGTTTAGATAAAATCTGTCATGATCTTCTAAAACACTATGAAGTAGCCTTTTAATATAAAAATTTGGTCTATTTTGGAGCAGATTGAAAACTGATTCCTTATGCAAACCCCAGTCTTGCTAATATTGTCAATGAATATTAATCAACTGCATATTATACATCAGATGCTGTTCTAGAATGGAGCTGCATTAGTGCACACACATACATTCAAATGACTATGTAATCTGTCAAGTGATGTTATAAAGAAAAATAAAACAGCTAAAGAATAAAGAAGTATAGAGAAAGGGTGAGGTATGTTAATTTAGATAGAACAATTAGGGTATGTCTTTCTGATGAAATCACATTTAACGGATAGGAAAACTAGTGAAAGAGCCATGTGAGTCATCTCATAGAAGAAAAATACAGGTCAAGACTCCATCCCTGACTTTGTTATTGTCTTTATTTGAAGATTAATTGGTTTAAGGAGATGTGTATGGATGCCAAGTTGGAAAGGGGTAAACTTGTGATGCCTAATTTTATGTCAATTTAAATAGGCTAAGGGATTCCCATATAACTGATACAACATTCTTTCTGAGTGTGTATATCTGGAGAGTGATTCTGGAAGAGGTGTGTATTTAGATCAATAGACTGAGTAAAGAAGATTTGCTCTCACCAATATTGATGGACATCATGCAATCTATTAATAGCCTGAATAGAACCAACAGATAAGGATGGGCTAATTTTCTCTTTCTGGTCTTGAGCTGGGACATCCGTATTCTCCTGCCCTTGGACATTGGAGCTCCTGGTTCTCTGGCCTTACAACTCTGGGATTTATATTACTGTCCTTCTACTCTCCCTGGTCACCAGGCTTTTGGACTAGCACTGTGAATTGTACCCTCTGTTCCTCTGGTTCTCAGACCTTTGAACAGGAACTAAATTATATCACCAGTACTCCTAGTTTTCTAACTTAAGTAGTTCCAGTATTTGTTGAAAATCACCTTTTTTTGATCCAGTTGGGTAATTGCCAAATTATCATTTACAATATGTAGTTCATTCACAATAACTCAATCATTGTCCTGTTGTTTACTTATTCTGGCTGCTAGTAAAATTTTTATCATTAAGATTGAAAAAATTTATTAAAATATTTGTTGGCAATGGGCTCTTCAGTTTTCTTGTTCTTGATATTTGTTGAGCTGTATCAATATGTAACTGGATTCTCTGTCATCCCAATACAGTTTTTTCTTAAAAACAAAATATATTTGATTATTGTTCCTTATATTTGTTATTGTTTTGGGCTTTTGTCTTGTATTTTCTTTCTTTTAATTGTACTTGATCTTTCTCCTTTTTTTCCTTTTCTTTCCTTTTTTGGACAGTTTTTCTCCGTGTCCTACTTGAATTTCTTGAGTTTAATTCCAACAAATCCCGCTTCTATTGTATCTTTTTTGTTGCTTTTGAGCCCTATCTTACCTTAAATTAAGCAATCACATTTTCTTTCTCACGCAATATTTTCTGATTTTACATTGTTTCTGTTTCATATTTTCTTCTTCTATGTAAACATATAAAATATTCTCTCAAATATTAATGAGATTATAAACCAGAAAGCTTCTAATTTTTTTTTGTTGTTTCAATTCTGTTTTGTGGCTTTTATATTGTTTTGTTTTACAGTATATCTACTTTTTTGAATCAATTCCTCTAAGCATTCAGGAATGTCCTCTTGTTTTGACATAATGCATCTTTTTATACAGCTATTAGTTTTTTTTTTTTCTTTTTTTTCTTTTTTTAAATTCTGATACACGGTTAAAAAGAAACTTTATTTGTTCTGGCTGCTAGAGAAGGGAGAAACCCTGCCATATTGGGTTTCTAAAAAGATCATTGAGACCACATCCTGTCCCTTTTCCTCAGAGACTGTGAAAGGGGTTTTCTCATCATTAGCTCTACTCAGATCCTGGCCACATTGTTCCCCAGGCAGTGGGGGAGGGTCAGAAATCCTACTTCTGACTGATTGCTTCTTGCATAGAAATCTAGAGGAAGATAGGGAGGTGACTACTGCTAACTTCCCACTGAACGGACACCTGGCTGAGGACTTGCCACGTTAATTAAATCTCACAACTCTAGGAGATAGATACAGATGCATTATGTTTACATTTTACATGTAAGAAAACTGAGGGATAGGAATTTTTAATATTTTCTTGTAAGATCAAGCAGCTATTGAGTGAAGAATCTAGACCAAACTCAGGTTCTTACCAAACACATCATTTCTTCCGGTTTATTATTTAATAAAAATCCTTTGGGCCGGGTGTGGTAGCTCACGCCTGTAATCCCAGCAATTTGGGAGGCTGAGGTGGGTGGATCACCTGAGGTCCGGAGTCCGAGACCAGCCTGGCCAACCTGGTGAAACCCTCTCTCTACTAAAATTACAAAAATTAGCTGGGCATAGTGGCAGGCGCCTGTAAGTCCAGCTACTCGGGAGGCTGAGGCAGGGAAATCACTTGAACCTCAGAGGCAGAGGTTGCAGTGAGTCGAGACCGTGCCATTGCACTTCAGCCTGGGTGACAAAGCGTGACTTCATCTAAAAAAAAAAAAAAAAATTGTTTGAAATTGAGGGCATGAGAGTATTATTTTTCCGATTTTTATCACCAGTGAGGGTTTCCCTCCATTTTATATTCTCCTAGCCACTCCCACGTGTCCCTCAGAATAGTAAGGTAGAGGATTAAATTTACAAAAACCTTATTTCTCAGAAAGGAAGGCTCTTTAAATTGTACAAAAGAATGACCACTCAATGTGACCAGCTTACTTGACTTCCCTTTTTTAAACAACATAAAAAGCTTGAAGTCTTCGCATTGTAAAAGGATATCCGCTTCTTTTCAAAAACCTTGGTGAGAAATAACATTTAAGGAATACAATTTAAGATTGACTACATAGACTTAAGACTTTTTACCTTTACATTTCAAGGGTTTCAAAAAATTGACTATGAAGCTTTATTCCACAGGATTAACTACCATTTGATGACACCAGTGCCACTTTCAAAGGATTGTTAAGTAGTTGCACATTGACCATCATGTAGTTAATATGACCTCAGTCAACCTCAGGTGAATGAGAGCATTGTAAAATTTATAAAGTAGCAGGTCATAAAAACATTCATCAACCAGCGTACTCACGTACAGTGCCTTTATCAGGGTTTTTGGAATAAAATAACAATAAAAATTAATAGTTAAGTGGAACATAAATCAAATAGATAAAAAGGTGGAAATTACAACAGTATGAAATGTAGTGGACAAGTGAGGTATTCGTGAAAAGGTTGACTTCTGAGATTTTGGAGCCTGAGTACTTATTTTATATATGGCCATCAACACTTACCTGAATGCTTTGTCCATAGGAAATGCTCAGTAAATGCCTCTCCAAGAGGCGATGAAATAGTCCTATAATCAGTGTCTAGAGAAAGATAATTAAAACAGAATGCTGCATTGATTTTTCAGTTACCATCTGAGGAGATACACGTAACAATGTCATCAAAATCGTATGTTGGCATTTGAACTCCATGACAATAGGGTTCTGACTGAAGTAAAACTGAAGCAACCTTTTCACATATGGTAAGATCACATCCTTCAAAAATTCTATCTGAAATTGTGTCAGAAATAACAGTGATAAAAAAGAATAATGGATTATTAATATTCATAAACATGTCTAAATTTGGCTATTTAAGTGTGAACTTTTGGCATTTCTTTGAAATCCCACATTTTAATTTTTTTCATTTAGCATTGTAATGACAACATTTTACTTATACAAAGTGTTTCCATCCATTTTGTCCTACAAAGGTATGCGTATTTCATTTAAGTCCGATAATTTTAATTTTAGCATTTCAGGTATTGGAAACACTAATTGCCATGTAGTAAAAATCAGGGGTTTTTGGACATGGTGATTATTTCTCGTAAAATAAGAAGCAGTTATTGTAGGAACATACTAGTCCTTGAGAAGAGGAAGGGGATGGTTACATGTATGGGTTTCGGGGCATAGGTATGTGTAACTATTTGCTAACATATTTCCAGTTAACAACTTTTGAATATTTCTATTTAGTCATGAAGCACCTTCAAATACTTGTTCTAAACTCAACTAATAACTTTTCTACTAACTTATTTATTTTTGGCCTTTTCTCTGAGACTGTAGTGCTACTATATCTACTCATCAGTCTTCAAACCTCCACCTCATCCTCACCTCCTGGTTTATCCTCACTATATCCATCCACCTTAGAAATGAACAAGCTCTACTGGTCTCATAGGGGCAGTATCTCTGTCATCAGTCATTTTTTTTATGCTACAAATTTTTATTTGAATACAACTGTGAAGGAGCAAATGCAGATTTTTCTACTTTATTGGATAAGTTCATTTTTATAAATCAGTTCTTTCAATTACCAACTGTTTCTTCTTATTATTTTTTAAAAATTATATCTGTCATTTTTCTTTTCAGTTTCCACTGTTGGTGTTGTTGGCCAGGATTTTATTCTGTTTTCGAAATACATATATTCTGTTTCACAAATATAAATAAATATATATACACACACACATATATAGTAAACATATATATATATAGTAAATATATGTATTGAGTTAATAGCTTTCTGGTTATTTTATACCATTAGATTGTAGACAGTCTGAGACTTCAACATAGTTTAATAACATAGGAATGTCAATTTTACCTTCCTGCTTTATACTATCTACCAAATATCTCTTAATTTCTTATCCAAAATTTACAGCCTCCCCAAATATGACTTCCAACCCTATCCAATTGCAGAACCATTGAAATGCAAATATGAAGGGATATGGCTTCTTCATCTTTGTTTATCCCATTATAAAATAGGACATAGTTCTTGGATTATGCTAAGTTCAATACAAGAAACAATTAATATTTATGGATATGAACTAGCACTTATTTAATGAACAAGTTTAATACATATGTTCTCTTATATAATAGTTTCTGAACACTATAGTTGAAGCCAACTTCACATAAAGCTGTTAGAGGAGCATATAAAAATGAAAACATTACATAGTCTTGAGCTTTAAATTAAATATTTCTACTAAAAATATAACACCTGAAAGTATACAGCAAAACCAATATTGAAGATGTTCATTAATTTTCCAGATTTTATATACCTATACCTGCTCCATAAATGATGGAAATAAAATTACTGAATAGTAATTGAGTATCATTTTAGTAAACATATATATCTTGGTACAGAACAATCACATATATATATTAATTCCCAGATTAAGGCTTTCCTTTGTCACACAGGGATGAAACACATACTGTCACTGTTCCTCAAATGCCTGTTACCACGGAGTATCAATAGTGCATTAGAAGGGCTCAATGAATATATTGATTTTTTATTCTTTTTCCTTTCATTATTTTTTAATAATCTTAATTAAAGAAAGAATTTCAGGGTCTGGTGGTCTGGTTTCAATTCCTTGGCTGCCAGTAGTGTGATCTTAGGGAAGTCATTCAAGTTCTCTAAATTTGAATTTCCTCTTCTCTAATATGGGGATAATAACAATACCTACCTCATACTTACATTTTAAGGATCAATAAAACCATGTATGAAAGAGGCAAGCCAGAAAGAGCTACCCAAGTGCTGAATAGAGTGTTTTGCCAGTTATTTTCATATTTAATATGACAAAGTACATAAGTCAAAAACGAATGAGACCATGGGCCTTAGACAGTCTCCTGTCCATCTCTGTCTGCTCCTGCACCCAAGTTAGTTTCAGTTTAAAAATAAGCAGTTATTGAATGTGCATTATGTGACAAGCAATAGTAGGTATTGGAGATGAAAAGGAAACAGTATTTTCCCACTACTGCACAAAGTCTAGTAGAAGAGAGACACATAAAAGGCCAACATGGTGAAACCTCATCTCTACTAAAAACTACAAAAATTAGCCGGTTGTGGTGGCGGGAGCCTGTATTCCCAACTACTTGGGAGGCTGAGGCAGAAGAATAGCTTGAATCCGGGAGATGGAGGTTGCACTGAGCTGAGATGGTGCCACTGCACTCCAGCCTGGGCATTAGAGGGAAATTCCGTTTCAATAATAATAATAATAATCTCAATAAAGTACCTGCTAAAATTGTTTATTGCACAGAGTGTTAAACATGTCGGGCAGGTTAGGGTAGCATTTCACTTAGCTTTTGTGATTAGGAATGTTCCAAAAAAATGACAACTGTGTTGAGTTGCTGACTAATACTTTCAGTTATCATAGTGAAGACTTGTAGGGTTTTCTACACAGAATATGCAGCCATAATACAGTCATAGAAGTGCAGCTAAGTATTCAATGGTAATGAACCTGCAAGAAGTTAATTGTGTATATATTAACAATATATGTAAACCTGGCACATATTAAACACACAAAAAATTCTATTCTATCATGTTTAAGCCAGTAGAAAAGGTGTTCAGTCAGTTAAGAGGTGATCATAGTATTTGAGATAAGAGATAAAGGCCTGAGAGTGCAATGATGGATGAAAATATCTGGCACTGGTATCTGGCACTTAGTAGAAATTCCATTTATGCTGAATAATGTGTAATAGTTATAGAATTAGGTACACAGAAATCTTACATCATAGGTTTAAGCTTACAATTAGTGTTTCATTCTAGTTAAAGAATAACTACACAACTGTCCTATAACTAGGCAAAGAAAAAAAAAATGATCAACTTTTTTTTCCTCCTTGAGATTGACTGGTTGTGTTGCAATTTGAAAGTTGTGGTCCAACTCCGTTTAAGATAATTAGGTTAAGACTTAAAAGGTGCAGGAGGAGGCCGAGACGGGCGGATCACGAGGTCAGCAGATCGAGACCATCCTGGCTAACACGGTGAAACCCCGTTTCTACTAAAAAATACAAAAAACTAGCCGGGCGAGGTGGCGGGCGCCTGTAGTCCCAGCTACTCGGGAGGCTGAGGCAGGAGAATGGCGTGAACCCGGGAGGCGGAGCTTGTAGTGAGCCGAGATCCGGCCACTGCACTCCAGCCTGGGCGACAGAGCGAGACTCCGTCCCCCGCCCTCCCCCTCAAAAAAAGGTGCAGGAAACAGAGATTTAAAAAGAATATTTAAACTTTGTATGATACATTTAAGATATGCACTAGATTAATGGCATTAGCAAAAAACCTTATACTTATTCGGTTAAACCCTTTATTTGCTCTTTTTTAAAAAATTGTAAATTGACTATTTATAATTTTATAAAAATTATGGAGTACAAATTAATGTTGTAATTAATGAATACAATGTAGAATAATTCAATAAAATTAGTTTACATATCCATCATCTCAAATACTAACATTTTCTGTGGTGAGTACATTTAACATTTATTTTGAGAAATTTTGAAATGTACAACACTCTAGTTTTAACTATATTCACTATCCAGTGCAATAGAACTCAAAAAGAAAAAAAAAAAAAGAAAGAAAAAGAAAAAAAGAAAAGAAACCATATTTCTCCTGTCTAATTGAGATTTGGTACCTTCTGACCATCATCTCCCCATTTCAGCCACCCTCCAGTCTCTGTAATTACTATTCTACTCTCTGCTTCTATGAATTCATTTGTTTTAGATTCCCGTATATATGTGAGAATATGTCATGTTTGTCTTGCTGTGCCTGACTTATTTCACTTAGCATAATGCTCACCAAGTCAATCCATGTTGTTGCATATGACAGAATTTCATTCTTTGTAAACTCTGGCTAGTATTCCATTGTGTATATATACCACATTTTCTTTATCCATTTATTTGTTGAACACAGGTTGATTACATAACCTAGCTATTATGAATGGAACTGCAACGAATATAGGCATGCAGACATCTCATCAATTAACTGATTTCTAGTCTTTTGGGTAAATCACCAGAACTGGAATTGCTCGATCATATGGTAATTCTCTTTTGAGATTTTTCAAGATCTTCCATACTGTTTTCTAATTTACATTACCACCAACAATGTACTAGGGTTCCCTTTTTCTCACATCCTCTGCAACACTTGTTATGTTTAATCTTTTCTATAGAGCCATTCTGACAAATTGTGAAATGAAAGTTTATTGTATTTTTTATTTGTATTTTTTAATGATTAGCAATATTGAGCATTTTTAAACGTATCTGTTGACAAAGTTACTAACAATAGGAGGCTGCGATAGGAACTACAGCTACTGTGCAGCTGATGTCAAGGGGGAAGTTCCCCAAACATGCCAGCAGGGTATTTCCCTCTGTAAATTTCCTGTACCTTCAATTGTGCTGCAGGGAATTGCTCTTTTTAAAAACATATTTATATAAGTACTTCCCATCTTTTAGGTTCTTTTTGCTCTCACTTTTTCCACAAATCAAATTTTGAACAAATTAACTATGTTTATTCATCACATAGGAAAGCATTTGTAATTTAGGCAAAGCATATTGTAACTACTTGCCATTTTAAAGCACCGATAAGAGTGATAAGCAGATAATCTCTGTTCTTTGAATTTTCTTTGTGATTGGATTGGGACAATTTCCCTCACTGTGAACTTTTAAAGGGCAAAAACTATGTCTAAAGCTTTTGCATTTGTTTCTATCTGGCAATAGTAGATATTCAATAAATATTTGATAAGTGAATAATTATAAGTGAATGAGTAAAATAATATCATAAAGGTACTGAAGATAAGAAAAAGTTCCAAGTAGTAAGATTATGAAAGTTTTGCTAAATAAGTGGCATGCTAGTTGAATTTTGGTGGACAAAGAATTCAGTAGGAGAAGTGGGTGAGCAGAGAATGCCACTCTTGCATAAGCAAAGACATTCAAATGGGTCAAAGATGGCGTAATGTTTAGGTGTCAGTAGCCCAAAGATGAACGAAAGATCCAGAAGAGTAACCTAGTAATGTAGACAGAGATCAATTGTGGTTGGTCTTTAAAAACTATGCAAAAGAGATTGTGCTCTTTTCTCCTGTCAAAGCAGAGCTATGTTTCAAAGAGGAGCAGAGCCAAATGTGTACTATAGCTTGAGCTGACTTTCCTCAGAAACCAGAAAACAGGAGCAATAGAGATGGCTGTGCAAATGGAAAATTCTCTAGCATGCAACACACACGCACACGCACATGCAAACACACACCACACGCACACACACACCACACACACACACACATCACTGCATACCACACATCACACCTAACTTACTAAATTTTTTTAAGCAGTTCATTAGTAAATCAATTGGATGGAATAGAACAGAATTCATGGGTTTGAAAACATAAGACAACCAACATTAGTTAAATGACATGCTTTCTATAATGAAGTCAAACTTAATGTTGACTTTCTATAGCAAAGTCAACATTAGTAAAATGACACCCTTTCTATAACAAAGTCAGCTTTTCTATTTCTGTTGTTGTTGTTGTTGCTGTTGTTGTTGTTTTAACATAGGCCAAAATTCTGTGGATGGTGTTGTAGTGAAGACTGTCCCGTGGCTGAGTTATATAAAATTTTCAATTTCCTTATTGTAATAATGCTACATGGCTGATTGGGAAATACCATTGTTCCTTGCCTGAGAACCATTGCTTTACAGTACTAAAATTTAAAAAAAAAAAAATCTATTTTAGGGAATATCCAACTATCCAACTTCTCTTTTTATTTGATTACTGAAAAAAAAAAAAAAAAAATCTGCATTTCCTGAAAGCACTAGGCAACGTTTTAGGAGCAGTCTCTCTGATCAGAGTGGAACTGGGTATCCCAGGTCACAAAAAGAGTTAAGTTTCATTTTCAGGGTCTCTATCCAAACTCATGGATTCCTGAATCAAGTACAGTCATGTTACAGTAATATTTTTTATCTGAATGGGTAGAACCAAAATTAAAATACCTAGAATAAACATGATATTATCAGTAATTTTGTTTCAAGTGTTATTCTGTATTTCTGAAAATAGGGACAGTGACTTTTTTCCAAGAGGGGAGAAGACAAAAAAAAAAAAAAAAAAAATGTATTGGAGCCAAAATCCTTATTTGCTGTGAAAATTGCAAAT